>NC_066343.1:17198887-17259730 GCF_022539315.1 Serinus canaria | reverse complement strand
CCTTTTCCTACTGTATTAATTTCCTGTGTTAACAAATAGTATCTAGTTGAGAAACTTTTATACAGAAATGTGAAGAATTTCTCTTGATGAGGAAATTCTCTCAGCTGTTTTAGCTATGGAGGGGATCTGTAAGAAGGAAGTGGCTCTGAAGAAAAATTAAAAATATGAAAAGTAGCAAAGTGAGAGGTAACAGAAACAAAAAAAGTAATTCAGAATTCCCATGAAGTACCACTCTTTTGGGGATTAAAGAGAGGGTGAAGAAAACAGTCAAAAGCTTTTCAAGAGCATTTCACCCTGTGAAAATTTGAAGCAGGAAATGTTGCCAAATCAGACTCTGCAATCTGTCATATAAGCAGAAGTTAGGAATATACAGCTGCCTAGAAGAATCTTCAAGTTGCTCACTTGGCTTTTGTGGGGGAACAAAGAGTTTCATTCATAAATCTAACATTTTGGGTGTGTTTTGAATTTCCTTATTGTCTTTAAAATGCCTCCTGAAAAAAAACAAAAACCACAGAAAATTATGTAGAATGTTTTTTTCTAAACAAACTATTCCATGAATGAAGTTGAACATTTCTATGATACCTTTCATTAATTTGATCTTTGCAGTTCTGAAAATTATGCACACAGAAGGTGTGCAGCAATAATTTCTATCTAGCCAATGCATACATTAAGCATAAATATGATTTTTTATGGCTTAATTGTTTTGAGTCTCACAGAATCAGAATCTATGTGCCATGTGTCATAATGCAGTACGTAGGTAATAGTAATTCATTTCAGTAAACCACCAGATGCAGTTTTGCATAAAACAACATTATAGATCAAAAACTGTTATATATCAAAATCAGTAAAACTCTGAAGTGGCAACAAATTTATCTAATTAAAGTGAGATAAACCTTTGTACAGCAAATCAATTCTGATATGCTGCATTTCAATCACTTGCTCAGTAAAATAATCCAATTTGAAACAATTGATCCAAAATCAGATCAGATTTGCTATTGAAGCATTTTAATTTAGATTTAGAACCAAAATGTCTTTACTGAAGCTTTGTCAGAACTCAATACTAAACTACTAATAATATATCAGGTCTTCAAAGAGGAAACCATCTGCTGTAAACTTTGCTGAATTATCCAAATATTTCAAAGATTTCTTCATGCCAGTCTCATTAGCTGGAAGATTAAATTGAAATTGTTATAAATACTTAATCTGTAAAAGATCTAGAAGGCTTGTCAGTGACACAAGGAAAACTATCAGAAAAACATGTCTTGCTTAAAATGACATTCATGAACTACCATCCTACCACACATTCCTGTTTCATCAAACTGTGATGTGTTTTTTGCCCGCTATCAGTGGCATTGAGGTGGCAGTTTCTTTGAGCCATACCTTTAGTTGTCTGGAACCTTTTTTTAACCCCCATGATGCTTATGTTTACAAGAAATATGGACTAGACCCCTGCTCGTAATGGATAATTCCAAATCTCAGCTATGTTCTTCACCGGCAAATTCAGGTTCTTTTAAACCTGAAATGATTTTTAGCTTTCAGAGATTAAAATATAATTTCCTTATCAGTTGTAATGGAAAAAAAATTAAAAACTTGAATCAAATATTGAAAAATTTTGCTGAGGACAGAACTAAAATTTAATGTATGAATTTGTTCCTTATTTCTCCAATACGCAATGGTAAAACTATATTTTGATTAGAAGCTACTCAGTAACGGAGTTAAATGCATATTATGCAAATATGTGCACATCATGGCATGCACAATATTTATTATACTTTTATTATTTATTATGCTTTAATTTGATTTTTTTTTTCAAAAAATCTTCTAATGTTATGACATGTCTTATTTTGACTTATTTTAAGCCTGAGTTTATCCCATCCATCACTTCTGAGAACTGAGTTCAGTTATATCTTATATAGAAACAATGAATGTTGCCTAAAGGGTATGAAATATATGCTATGTTAGCCCATTGTTCTTTCAAGCCTTGCATCCCACCTGCAGAAATGATCCTATTCGGGCCAAGGGGAAAGCAGAGCACTTCAAAGGAGGTTGTGATGTTTGCCCCAGAACTGTGAGAACTAGTTGCTTTCCCATTAAGTTACACAGCTATATCTGCTACTAGCAGTCAAAAAATTGTTCATGAATTTTGTCAATCCAGACAGTAGCTTGTTTGTTTTGTTTAACTCCTGTAAAAAAAATGAATGTTTGTTGGAATAATCAATGCATGTACTAATAATTTAATTTGTTTTCTTTTCTTAATGTTACTAGCAGAAAGAGCAGCAAAGTAACTCAGAAGCAGTGGGACTCCGGGAGTTGTTTACTAACCTGTAGCAATCTTTGGCTATTGGCATTAAGTTCTCACAGCAAAAATAAATGGATTTTCATCCAGTTCACAGTGAGAAGGTGTTGGTTTGAGAACCGGAATCTGTGCTTCTTTACATAGACATTTAAAGGAAGCACAGATTAAATTAAAATCAATGACATTAATCCTTTGATTTAGCTAGATAGTCTCACAGTGGGAGCCCCGAGCTCTGTTGTCACCTTCCACAGAGTCTTGGACAGAGCTGGAGTCTGTCCCTGCCCCTGCCCCTGCCTCTGCCTCTGCCCCTGCCCCAGCCCTGCCCTGGAGCCCAGCCCTGTCACAGCACATCTGTTTTAGAGGGTCAGCTCTTACCAGGAATGCTTGGAGAGGAGCAAGTCCAAATCTGTGGGATTTCAGGACTGGTCCAACAAAACAGATGCTTAGTACTGCTGCTTAGTATGGCAGAAAACAAAAAGGTTTCCTCTAATGCTTTGCTCCCTCTGTTACCAGATAATGTGAGTACTGCACAAGGAATAATTAAATTTCACAGGAATGAAATATTATGTTGCTCTGCAGGGATATTTATTTCAAAGTTTTCCAGACTGACACACATTATATATTTAGAATTATCTTCTATCTCCTCACTCCTCCCAAAATAAAAGGCCTTAATACCACAGAACCAGAGAGAATGGAACATTAAATTTAGGTGAGAATGTGCAAAGAAACACTGAAATTATATTCAGCCTGAAAAAAATGTGTTTTCTGTGCTCCAGCCAATTTTTTCACTGAACAGTTAGTTTTAAAGAAAAGCATCAAAAAAGGAGACGAAGGCAGATTGAATACTTACAAACCAAACCAAAATCAGCATCTTTTTCTAATCATGGGACAAGTAGATGTAGAATACTGGGACAAGTAAATGTAGAAAATGAAAGCTGGCATCTCAGCCAGGCTGGAATTTAGAGTCAATATTTTGACAATGAACTGATGTGTAGTAAGGCTAGGTCAGGGGAGCCTTTGAATGTTAACGCAGATACCTTGGGTTGAGTAGAGCACATAACAAGGAGCCAGATGGTATTTGAGAAAGTGTGTATATACAGAGAGCATTATGGTCAAAATGATAGACTGAAGTTATGATCCAAAAATGGTCATTTTGTAAGCATTCAGGATGGATAAAAGCAGGAGAGTGTGGTGTTTCTTGAATCTAGAGAAGAGCATTTAACAGGGATGAGAGCGTTGATGAGACTTTCAGCATTGTGGATAGCTAAGGAGCTGTTTCTTGATGCCATTGAGCAGAAAGAATCAATAAGATGTAGAAATAGCTCAGAGAGGATGCTGTAGAATGTAAAATGTCACTCCAATTAAGTGGCTGATTTAGCCGTAAGAAATGACAGATTACTAAATGTGTAGATTAGCTCCATGACTTCTAAAATAGAAAGACCATGGCAATAATTTCAAATGGCATGAAAGCTCATCTCAGCAGAAGAAGAGTAACAATATAAACATTTCACATCACAAAGAACTTAACAGAAATCTTTGCATTCTATTTCATTATTAAAGATGATTCCATATTTTCAGGTGACATTACACTGGATCTTTTCTAAGATGTTGGAAAAGTGCTTATAACTTACAAGTTCCTCCAAGTGGAGGGGAAGGTGGGAGGGGGAGGGGAAAAGGAAAAAGGGAAGGGGACAAAGTGGGAAAGGGAAAAGGGGAAGGAAAATGGGAAAGGAGAAGGGAAGGTTTTCGGGAAGGAAGGGTTTCGGGAAGGTTTCGGGGAAGTTTTCGGGAAGGTTTCGGAGGGAAAGGGAAGGTTTCGGGAGGGAAGGTTTCGGGAAGGTTCGGGAAGGTTTGCGGGAAGGTGTCCGGAGGGAAGGTTTCGGGACGGTTCGGGAAAGGTTTCGGGAAGGGAAGGGAAAGGTTTCGGGGGAAGGGAAAGGGAAGGTTTCGGGAGGGGAAGGGAGGGTTTCGGGAAGGTTTCGGGAAGGGGGAAGGTTTCGGGGACAGGGAAGGGAAGGTTTCGGAAGGGAAGGTTCGGGAAGGGAGGGAAGGTTTCGGGAAGGGAAGGAAGGGGAAGAGTTCCGGGAAGGCGGAAGGTTTGTCGGAAGGGAGGGAAGGGAGAAGGGAAGGTTTCGGGAGGGAAGGTTTTCGGGAAGGGAAGGTTCGGGGAAGGGAAGGGAAGGTTTCGGGAAGGGAAGGGAAGGTGAATGGAACGTTTCGGGAAGGGAGGGACGGGAAAGGGCAAGGGAAAGGGGAAGGAAGGGACAATCAAGGGAAGAGGGAAAGGGAAGGGAAGGGAAGGGAAGGGTAAGGAAGGAAGGGAAGGGAAGGGAAGTGGAAGGGAAGGGAAGGGAAGGGAAAGGGAAGGGAAGGGAAGGGAGGGAAGTGGAGGCAAGGGAAGGGTGAAGGGAAAGGAAAAGGAAGGGAAGGGTAAGGAAGGGCTAAGGGAAGGGAGAAGGGAAGGAAGGGAAGGGAAGGGAGGGAAGCGGAAGGGAAGGGATCAGGAGGGAAGGGAAAGGGAAGGGAGGAAGGGAAGGGGAAGGGAAGGGAAGGGAAGGGAAAGGGAAGGGAGGGAAGGGAAGGGAAGGGAAGGGAAGGGAAGGGAAGGAAGGGAAGGGAAGGGAAGGAAGGCGAAAAAAAGGGAAGGTTTCGGGGAAGGGAAGGGAAGGTTTCGGGAAGGTTCGGGACGTTTCGGGGAGAAGGTTTCGGGAGTTTCGGGAAGGAAGGAAGGGAAAGGGAAGGGAAGTTTCGGGATGAAGGAAGCGGAGGGGAAAGTTTTCGGGAGGGAAGGGAAAAGGGTTTCGGGAAGGGGCAAGGTTCCGGGAGGGAAGGAGAAGGTTGCGGGAAGGGAGAAGGGGACGGGAAGGGAAGGGAGGGAAGGGAAGGGAAGGGAAGGGAAGGGAAGGAAGGGAAGGGGGAAGGGAAGGAAGGGAAGGGAAGGGAAGGGAAGGGAAGGGCAGGGAAGGAGGGAAGGGGAAGGGAAGGGAAGGGAAGAAGGGAAGGGAAAGGGAAGGGAAGGGAAGGGAAGGGAAGGGAAGGGAAGGGAAGGGAAGGGAAGGGAAGGGAAAGGAAGCAGGGAAGGAAGGGAAGGGAAGGGAAGGGAAAGGAAGGGAAGGGAGGAAGGGAAGGAAAGGGACGGAAGGGAGGGGACGGGAGGGAAAGGGAAGGGAAGGGGAAGGGAAAGGGAAGGGAAAGGGAAGGGAAGGGAAGAAGGGAGGGAAAGGGAGGAAGGGAAGGGAAGGGAAGGGAAGGGGAAGGGAAGGGAAGGGAAGGGAAGGGAGGGAAGGGGAAGGGAAGGGACCAGGGAAGGGAAAGGGAAGGGAAGGAAGGGAAGGGAGGGGACTCCTGAGGACATATGACGGATATCAACTTATCTTTTTTAGACATTGTTGCACAAATTGCCTGAAAAATATTTTTGGGGTACCAGTAAGCCCAGCAGTCAGTGGCTAAGTAAAACTGTCCCAAAAGATCTTTATTATTTTAACAGCAGCAAAATAATTTTTCAGGTAGGCCTACAATTAAAGTACTGGTTTGGACATTTTAATGCTCTAAATCAAGAAATCCTTCCCTTTAGTTCCTGCTATTAACTGAGTAAGACAGGGGTGTAGGAATGTAAATTCTTTTCGTATAGCTATAGCATCTTCATTTGCCAAAACTTTCTCATGTTTTGTACTGCAGTGTCTCCATCCAGGAGCCTGCAGAGAAAGGGATACAGACATTCAGGATAAGTGCTGCTCACTCTATGTCTCTCAGTGGGGCCACCCACCTGAGGATGGCTCTACAAGCTTCATCCTCACCATAGGATGAAACCCCTCTTCTGGGTTTTCACAGCAGTGCTGCCCTCCTCCTCACACCCACTGGTGCCCAATTTTACCCTCTTATCTTTATCCAGGAATCCTTTAGCCCCACAATGCTTCACAGGTTCTTAGCAATCAAAAAAACTGAAGCAGCCTAGTGGAAAGTTCCTCCAGAACTGCAGAGAAATCACACTGCCTTGCAACTGAAGTGAGCTCAAAACATCTGCACAGGCAGTTAACAGCAGTTACCATGGCACCGCTGATGCACAGAAACCTATTAATCCTCTACAACTCACTTGTGTGCCTGAGCTGTAGATCTCCATTGTAAGTAAATTGACACACTTTGCAGCTATAATGATGCCAGCATTACAAGGAAACACAAATGCAGTGATCAGGCATAATAACAAGCTTTTGCTTTTCTTAATGAGAATTGCAGGCTGTTTCTTCTCTGAAAAGCAGTGTATCAGAGTGAAATCAGAATTTACTGAGACCAAGAGTAAGGCATTACTTCACTTCTGCCATATCACCTGTCTTCACTCCCTGTCCATTGCAAGCACTTAGACCCTTCACTTTATTCTTTGATTGACACTGCTAGGTAAAAAACATGAGGACCATGATTTCTGTGATCTGATAGCTTTAGTAAAATTCATTTATAGCTATGATAATCATGGCTTTAATATTGCATTCTCCTGTTCTCCACACAGATGAAAATGACCTGCAAGAATATTTTCCTGCATGATTTCTGCTTTGAGGTGGCCATAGAACAGCTGAGAAAGGACTAAGATGCAGGCTACAAATTTGAAAGGAGCACAGAAAGGTAAAGAACAGAGCACAAAACCTCCTATTGTCCATAAAATTTGCTCCATTCAGAGAAAATCAAGTCAAACATCCTTAAAACTAAGGCTAAGGAATTTTGTCCCACACTTATCTGTGTTCTTTATGTCATTTCAGACAGATTTCTGTCATTCCTTGAACATACAGTTAGTCTTTGAAAATAATGTAATGAAAAAAGACAAATTTTACACTTATATTTTCTTTAATATACATACTTTTTCTACAATACAAAATAATCCAGAGTTATAAAATGCATTCTTTTAATTACATAGTGTGGCACAGATGACAATTTCAGAATGGATTACAATTTTAAATCAGGGGGTCCATTAAGGAGTCTAAAATTTTAGGCTTGTGACATCCCATGTTATTACTACACAACATCTTAGACATGTTGCTGGGAAATACTGATTATAATATCTCTGTCTGGATCTTCTATACACCAGAGTTAGATATCTTTCAATTGATTTTGGGATTTGGATCAGACATTATACACAATTTTTTATTAAACAGATAATTATCTGTTTAATAAAAATCTGCAGTCGACCTAACATGATCAAGACATTAACACTTCTATTCACATTCAACTTTCAAAAATTATTGTCTCGATTTTTTTAAAGGAAATGTGCAACAGAAATTCTTCCTGTGGTGCTCAGTTCACCTATAACACAAACATTCTTTATTTGTACCAAGTCAGCCTGGTGCAGTTTGCCATGCAACTCAGGCAACCTAAACATGTCTAGTGATATATTTTTATGTATATTAGCACTAGGAGGACAATTTTCCATTCCTACTTGGGTTAAATCTAAGTTTTAATAAGGGCAGGTAATCTAATTCAGCCTCACTAAAAATGCTTGGAAGCTCTGGGACTCCCACAAGGCCAACAGATGATTAGTTAATAATAGAAAACCACTGGTTACTGGGATGAGCAATAATCAGAATTATTGCTCATCACAGTGAGACACCATAATGGAATCCAAGTGAGTGGCTAATGTGGTATTGAGACCTGCCAAAGGAATGACCAGAGATCACCTGGCAAGAATACAAAATATTCTCATGCTCTGAAGGCCATGCTGGAACAGGCTCCTGGAAGGGACCATTAGAGTGGTGAGGAAAATTTTGCCTCCAGGACTTGTGATCCCATGGGGGACCCACACCACAGCAGCTGGTTCCCAAAGGACTGCACGCAATGCAGAGGGACACAAACTGATTTAGTTTTTAAAGAACTGTAGCCCAAGGGAAGGACTCACTCTGGAGAAGTTTGTGGGGGACTCTCTCCCATTGGAGAGCAGGGGAGAAGTGTGAGGAGGAAGGAGTGACAGAGACAGCTTTTGATGCACATAGCACAGCCCCCATTCCCCATCTACCTGGACCACTGACAAAGGGGAGGTAAAAGAATCAGGAGTGAAGTTGAGCCTGGAAAGAAGTGAGGGGTGGGCAAAGGTGTTTTAAACTTTTGCTTTATTTCTTATTTTTCTGCTTTGATGTGATTATTAATAAATTTATTTCTGAGTTGAGTTTGGTTTGATGCTTATTGGTGAGTCTCCCTACCCTTATCTCAGCAGATGATCTTTCAATGAAAGTTTCTCTCCTCTCCCCAGCTGAAGAGTGGGAGTCATAGAGTGGTGTAGTGGGCATCTGACATCCAGGCAAATCCATCCATCACACCAACTAAAAGTTAAATACTAGTTTTTGATGGATTATAGCAGTCTAACTCTATTTTTACCACATTAAAAAAAAAAAAGCCTCAGAAAAAAATTTATTAATATGTAAGGAGACCTCAAAGAATGTTTGTTTCCAGATTGTAGTGGTGCTTGCTAAGTAACAGTCATTTTCACATCCTAATCCTGAGGTCTGTTGAAAACATCTAATATTAGTTGCTCAGGTGGACTGGGCTCATCAAATCATATATCACAACGCTCTTTGACCACCCACATCCATCAACTCAGGTGGTGCATTTGTGCTCTTCCTTTCCAGGTACTAAAAAATTAATATGGCTAAAGAACTAAAAATTTGTCACTTACCCTCATGCCCTTATCACATCAGAATTCTGAAAAATACAAATTGTAAAGGTAAATGGCAAAAAAAATTTAGGCAAACTGTATAAACGGTGTGTCCAGAGACAAGAAAAGTCTGATCCTGTAAGGATATAGTTAGTGTCAAAGTTCAGTGGGGTGGGTCTGAGGTTTGACTGTTTTACTGAGTCCCACTAGGGCTCTTCTGTCTGCAAACTGCCAGGCATGGGTTCTTGCTTGTGTCACCCTCTGTGGCTCCCACTTGGATTTTGAGAAAGGCCTGGATGAGGTAGAAAAGCAGAGAGCTGGAAAAATCTCTTACATGCTTCCTCTCTGGCCTGATGGGTAGCACAATAAATAAAATTAATCCTTTGGGACTAATTTAAGTGAAGATATTCATGTTAGAGGATGGGATGTGCTTAAGATCATAGATTTAAAAGGATGGTGCTCCTTTTTTTACAAACTTGAAATGTAATTCAGCTCAAATTTCTCTTTTTAAACACAGATTGTGCTGAACAATATTAATATTTCATAAGCAAATACAAGGATACTGAAACTCATTTGGGAGAAAAGACAAAAGTTACATCAAGTCAGAAAAACATTCCATAACATTTGAGCCTGGATAACAGGCTCCAGCAAGTCCATAAATCCTATTTGCTTTCATTGATCTGGTGGAGTTTCTTTGGCTCATCAACAAGAGATTCTGTGCAGAAAGCAGTTTGTTTCATTTGTTTCCAGAAGCATATACATATACAGAGCCTCTAATGGCCTAAAGCCCGAACTTAAACTCACTGCGTTCCTGCAGTGTGTCATATTCCATCAGGAGCCAATGTGCAAATAACATATTTCCATTTTTAAAGTCTGAAAAATGTCACAAAAGCTTTTGGCATTTACATGACTCAGACAATCACACTTACACCCTCTAATTCTCGCTGCAGATAATTTCTAATGTTCACTATATAACCACAGCATGAAATCAGTAAAAACTATTAAAGTAAAGAAGTTCTGCTGCATAGCCATTAAAGTATGCCAAACTAGAAAAAGAGAGAATATTTAAAATTATACTATTGACAATTACTCCTTAAAAAGGGAAATCAAAATGTAATGCACTTAAACAAAAAAAGGGTCTTAAATACAAAACGTTGATTTACTAAAATTCAGTCCTGCAACTTGATACAAACTAGTGAATTTGCATAATCAAGATTTTTTCTCATGTCATTACGAAAAAGAAATCCAGCCAAAGCAGTTCTTTGTCCTTTTTCTATGTTGCATTTCCTTAATAATTTCATTTCAAAAGATGTGATATTCTGTGTTTTTAAAAGAAACTAGTTAGAACGTTTCATGCCTGGATCTGGTACAAAGACAGCACAGTACCCACAACTGATGCATAAGTCATGTTTTGTATGACATTTTTGTGTGGTAGCCACGTGTATGAACTCATGGTAACAAGGCAAAACAAGACCCCAAAAGTCTGAAATCTTTCCTGATGACAGAGAGGAAGCATAAAAGATATTTTTCACCAGCAGAAACAAGAATAAGGGAAAATGAACTGCAAGAAATATTCATTTCTTACAGGGCTGTGATTCCAGGATGGGATGGGAAAATACCAAATGAAACCTGGTCACTCAGTTTGTGAAGAATTTGTTCTCACACTTTCTCTCCAAGAAAACATGGAACTAAAAAACAAGGAAATTGTAGAAATGGAATTCCAGAATGAGTGATGGAAATGTTCACGGTTTGGTGTGGAGCTGTATGCACACACATACAGAAAGGGGGCACAGGACAGAAGGATAAGTAGAAATTTACAGCTGCATTACGATTACCACCAGTCACCAAGCAAAACAAAACAGGCACACTTTAGACAAAATGAAACTTCAGTTTTCCATTCCTCAACCTTCTTCACAGATCCGCTACAATTGCAAAATATCTTTCTGGTGTCACTAATTTTTTTAACTAAAAATAGGATAAGGTCTGTAAATATCAAGTCTCACACTACTGTTCTGGATTTTTATGCGATACATTAAAGGAGGGTGCTTCTACTTTGAGACAGAAAAGGACTTGGGGGAATTTTGAAAACCTAAAACTTGGTTTAGATGCCTGGCAAGCAGAAAATCTGTTTGTATCTGAAAAGGAACAGCTCAGACTTTCAGGTGATATGTACTTTATTTATTTGATAATTGATGCCTCTTAAGAGGTACGAGGCATCAATTAATCTTTTGAGGCTGAACAGTGTGGAAGAAGCAATAAAAGCATTAAGAAAACTTAATTCCTTCAGTACTTTTTCAGGTCATTTACTTTTAAGATTATGTGTTGACTAGCAACATTATTGTTAGCTACTGGCAACTGAATCTACATACGAAATAGAAAACTAACCTGGTTATTCAACTTCTGTGGGAATGATCACCATCATCCTTAAATGGAGGCATGAGAGAAAAGCTAGGATAAAGTTTTCAAATTTCAAAATAGTAAATAAACAACACTGAGTTATTTGTCTGCCATTCTTTAACATTCCCCAGAGAATTTGGATTTCTACTTTCCTTTTGCACATGGAGGACTCAAATAATTTTTTTAAATCCATTTTTTTTGTTGTTACACATAAAATTTAACCTTTCCATAGTTTATGTTGTCTTTATAGTTGCTGAAAAGGCAGAAAACGTGGCACATTTGTGACTCGAAGATATACCTCAAAAAATAGCTCAGGGTAAGACAAAGATATTTTCAGCTATATAAGACTGTAGCTATGATACAGCTATCTCATGAAAACATTGATAATTCTGAAAGAAACAGGAGACTTATGAGGCTTTAGAAACTAGGTTAAAAATACCAGGCCCCAGGGTCCCACCTTATCCTTGTAAAAATGTACCATGTCACCAGTCATAAAGACTTTTAGTCTCAACATTTACCACCTAAAGTATACTTGTTTTTATTCCTAGGAGACAAAAAATGAATAAGGAAAGAGGCAGTTTGTAACACAGAATGAAAATAATGAATTCAGTATTAAGCCTGTGAGATAACTAAATGTGTGTGACTTCTTGAGTATCAAAAAAGCTATGTATAAAAGTTGGTCAATTTCCAAAACAGCATAAAATCAAAAATTAATAAATATCAAGAGGGGAAAAAGATACAGAAATTGACACCATCCTACAAACAATAGAAAATTTGCAGCTATGCAATATCAAGCATAAAGGTGTCAAAGGATGTGTGATAGGAAGATTACTTTAGAGAAGAAAATAATGGTTTTTATGTAATCCTTGCATTTCCTTACTGTGCAACACCTGTAAAAAACTCTTTTCATAACATCTTTAATTTTTGAAATGATACCAAACGCAAATTCAGAAACAACAGTAGAGTAAAAGGACCATATCAAGTTTATCATAGTTGTGACAAGAATGGATTAATTTTTGCACATGAGCACACTACTCATAAGATAACATAACTCCAGATACTTAGGAATGTTAAGCCAGAAACACAATTTCTGATTTGGGCTTTTTTCCCTTCACAGTGATGTTACTGAACTGTTCCCTTATATAGAATGATATGAATAATTATTATAAAGTTATACTTCTTCCCAGTAGTATAAAGCTGAAATAGCACAACTCAAAGACACAGAAGTCTAAACTGATCATTCTTCCACACAGATTTATAGCCAAGCAGGTAGATATTGAAATGGAGAAAAGCAAGTCAAGTGGCCTAGTTTTTAAGGAAATAATAGTATGAATTTCAGAAAGTAGAACAAATTCAGTGGACTTAAGTGTTGCATGAATTATATGACGTTTTGAGGCTTGATCCAAAAAAAGCAAAAATAACATCCAGATTTTACACAGGTGAATACTTCTAGCCAAATGATGTACACATCTGTGTTGGGGGGACACGTCATTCTAATCACAGCAATGAGCAGAGGCACCCGTGCTGAAATAAGCACATGTTGCTATAGCTGTGATCCAATGAGAAGTTTGAACAGAGTGAGAAGAGAAACTTTGCCTCAGGGATAGAAGAAGAAAACCAGAGACAAAATAACTTATATTTCTATGCTAGAACAGCTCATCCTTAAAACTGCACCCCAATAAGCTGAAATGACCCATGGTGGTAGTTGTAGAAAGACTACCAAACCATGGATGGGACTTCACAATTGCAGATTTCCAGGCATCTGCTGGTTCATTGTGACATTAAAGCCATGAGAGACTGTTTTTGTGAAGTCCCGGTGGCATGGCAAGAGAGACTCTTCTCCCTAAAAGAACTGAAGAAAGATTATTTTAGAAGTGGTAAACTGATGGAAAATAACAAATTTTGTCTCTTTATGTTGTCAGTGGGAAAGAAAAAGGAGTTGAGGGGAGGAAAAGTGTTCTGAAGGTTTACTCTAGTATGTTACTATTTTTCTTTTAGTTCTATTAATAAAGTTTTCTTTATACCATTTAAAGTTCTGAGCCTGCTTTGTTCTCCTCCTAGTCCTTATCTTACAGCAGAAAATGAGTAGAAAATTCCAGTGGGTGCACTGATGTGTAACCAGCATCTAGACCCACTACATTAATTGATGCTTTGCCCAGGAAACTCAGATTGGAGAACTGAAACCACTACACTTAATTGGTACTCCTGCCCGGTTTCTGAAACCACCACAACATTTAAGTCAGAAGAGTTCAACAGATGATCCAGGAGCAGGTTTCTAAGGATTCCGTACATCCTAGAGAAGAAAGAGGTGTAGTTTGAAAGAGTCATAGAGCTACTACTTTTCCAGCATTATTTCCTTAGGTGTTTGTAAGCATGATATCTGTCTGCCACACACTTTAGAGTGCAAACTCATCCAGTCAGTAAAAAGCAGAAAGGTAATGATGGTCCTAAAGTCATATAGAACTGAGCACCCTGCTAAAAAGGAGTGGAAGATTCATGCTCCAGCATCCACAGTAATAATGTGGCAAGGACTGAGCCATTCTCTCACCCTGAAGCCTCATTTTCCAGAAAACGCAGGTACATGTGGTTATAGAGGAAGGGGGCGATCAGCAAGAATACACAGAAGCAGATTAAACACAAACCCATGTAAAATCAGATACCATTAGACCAAACATACATGGTAGAGCTATCAAATAAAGTGTATATATCTACTCTTCCCTCCCAATAGGAACAAACTGCTAGAATTCAGACAGATTATCAAACTCAGGTGTTTACCATTAATACAAGAGACTACTTTTAAATATTAGTGACAAGGTCAGGGCTAGGTCAAGAATCATTCATTACTAAAGAAATGTTTGGAGTCACTGACTTTGGCATTTTTTGTTTGGTTCTTTTCCTTCTTTTAAACAAGCAACACAGTTTATATGACAAAGTCACCATTGACTGCAGGTTTTAAAATGTGCCTTATCAAGCAAAAACAATTTATTATGTGTCTGACATTATTTCATATGAGAAAAATGATAATTATGTGTACCAAATTATCACCTGTCTCAGGATACCAATTTCAGCTATTGTTGAGTGCTTGTCTCAGTTGGCCTTCCTTTCCCACATTCTGTGAGTGACAGTTTTTAAATTAATAGCAACTTTATCATACATAAAAGACAACTGAAAAAATAAAAATTACAAAAATATTTTTCTGGCTGAAGAGTTTGGCCATACTGTCATTCATAATAAGAGCAGTGCACAGCTTCCACATCCTAAGGGTCCCAAGAAATTCATTGTTTCTCACTCCTCAGAATCAAGCAACAATAATTCATAGCTTAAAGCAAGACACTTGAAGGCTTTCTCACACAATCCTTGGCACAATGTCCTAAAATACTGG
Organism: Serinus canaria; assembly: GCF_022539315.1. Lineage (NCBI taxonomy): Eukaryota > Metazoa > Chordata > Aves > Passeriformes > Fringillidae > Serinus > Serinus canaria. Next base: position 17,245,024 of record NC_066343.1, on the reverse strand, counting down.
GTTTGTCTATTTTTACTGTCAACTTGCTGAAGAATGAAATTCTTTTTACAATACACAGTTTAAGAGCTGACACTATTTTTTTTTTTTGGCTCTACTTTGATGTCTTCAGCCTCTGCTACAGTTTTAATTTATTAAAAGTTTCAATTTATTTATTTTATTTTAGCACTAAGTATCATAAGTTACTACAATACATAGAAGCCTGCCAACTCTAATTAATTTCAAATTAGGTGAGAAATATTTTTTCTTATATTTTTCTGTGTAAAGATGCACTTATCTTTCAAAACACAGTAGCTCAAGATTTTGTGATTTGTAAGCAAAATTTTAATGAACAGATATTTTTTGTCCAATGTGCATCAGGTAGGGTTGGACAGAAATAGAACAATATAAGGTTTAGTACAAAGTGTGAAGGAATTTGATAAAAGCTTGCAGTCACTATGGTGAAAACTATTTAAAGTAGTAAGCTAAGGAAAGAAAACAAAATAAATTACAAGACAAAACATACAAACTGAAAACAAATTGGAAACTTCCTTAAATAATCTGAATCTCTGCAAAAACAGCCATGGAATGCTCTACTTGGAACTAGTTCTTCATAGAGATGGTTTTTTGGGTTTTTTTTTTTTTGCTCTTTAGGAGAGGAATGTGGGCTGCAGATGTACTGAAGCAAAATCCTTGATGTGACAGAGCTGCCTTTTTCAGCCACAAAAAGCATTAAGCATTTTATTCCCATTTCCTTTCATTTTCCCCAAGGTGAACAGCCACATTCTACACAAAACATTGAAATTGTACATTGGCCAGTAGCGATTACAAAAAGGTGTTGAGAAGAGGAATATCATTTATTCCGCTGTGACAAAGAAAGGAAGTTTGATTATCTAGCCAGAAAGACAGTTTAGAGTAGCACCATGGCAGCAGTCCTTCTGGTATAAAGAGTGCCAATAACAAAATAATTTTATTGGATGTACTTTGACTGCACCCCTTGTGCCTTATGAGGCATAGTGAAAATGGAAGCTACTTCAGCCACTTTCTCCATTACACAATAGGAGATTTTGTACAAACATCAATCTGCATTTTTAATTTAGCTTCTTTGGACATATGTGACACATATTTTTTGTGCAAATTTTTCTGCAGACAATACCAATATGGGTCATGAAGTGTTGCCTTAACAAAACTGTAATCAGGTTATCCCTCTATTTCTCGTGGATGAAACCATATCTGGAGTGCTCGGCACAGTTCTGCACACTCTCTAGCCTGAGAAGTTTATTGACTTATTGGAGCAAGGCTAAGCAAACGCCATGAAGCTGTTTAAGGATTTCTTGCTGTGGTGTAGCAGGTTCTGGGCCTGCTAGGGCCCCATGGAGGGAAAAGGCTTAAAATGCCAAGTCACAGTGAAATAGCAAAAGAAGCCCCTCTCTTCTGCCTTTCAGACCCCAGTTTATCTCTCTGTAGCCCCATAGGTCACTTCTCCTTAACCCCTGCTATTGGACAATTTCTGATCCCCTCTAGCCCTATATAATGGGCTGCTTTAGCCCATTCTGGTCAGAAGAGACGTCGCTGGAACCCTTCACAGACCCCCCAATAAAACCATCGTTGTGGAACGCCAGGATGAGTCTTCCCCTCCCTCACATCTGCCTTCCAGCCTGCAAGGTGCCTTAGCAAGCAAAAGAGCTGGAAATCATAAATGAGCTGATAAATTACTTGAGAGCTGATATCCCTTAAGCTTGGTAAGGCTGCCTGTGGCTAAGAGCCACTTGGGTACTTGGACAGTGTGTCCCCAAAGGACTGAGCTATCCGGCCCCGTGCTGCCTGCTCGGGGGCAAACTAGCCCAGCAGAAAGCTGGAATACTGTAGGAAGAAGAGCTGAAAGAAGTGGGGTTCCTAGCTTGGTGAGGAAAAGTATAAAGGGCACATGGAACTACACAATGGGAGGATATAGAGAGGAAAAGAGTGAGGCACCTCTTGGAGATGCATATTGAAAAAATGGGAAGCACACTCACAAGTACAAAAAATTAAATTCTGATTAAATATTAGAAGTAAGTCTAAATAACAGTAATAACAATGAGGCTGATCAAACACTGAAACAGAGGCTGTAAGAAGCTGTGAAATTTTAGTCCTAGGAGATATCAAATTTGACTCAGCCCTGACTTGAGCAAGAGGTTGAACTAGATGATTTTTGGTTATCCCTTCCAACAAAATATAATCTACATATATAAACTGTCGGCAATCAGCAAACAAAAGAGGCTTTGTCAATCAATTTAATAATATATAAATATTTTCCCATCTACCAGTCTAAATTCACCCTACATGAGTTTCCAGATGTGAATTCTAAGTCAAATCAAGACTTAAAATCACTTCAGTCTTGCCCCACATTATGTATAGTGCTATGTTTTCATCCGACTGTCAAAGCTTGAAAATCCCATCAAGTCCACACATGATTTAAACATGCAGAGAGTTATGGTCCCATCAAACACCACACATTGGATGTAATAATTAAGATATATTAATCAATTTGGAAATTAAGATCTGGTGCAATTTTCTTATGGATTCTAGACACCATGAGTTCCCATTGTGAATTGTGTGAATTTAAACTTAATAAAGCCATCTTCTTAACAGGCAGAAATAATGACATGCATCTGTTCCAGTCCCATGAAAGCAGATCCTTTTGCATTGAGGCTGAAATATCTAATTCACAATAAATGTGCTACCACCATAGGCCTTTGAAAGACAATCTTTCCTCTTGTTTCATTTCCCAGTTAGATGGGCAGTGTTCTTTTTGTTTTAGTCTGCCTGGCAGTTCAGCAAACTGTCTTCATCCCAAACTTGTTCTTCACATTTTATGTCTACCACTATCCATCCATTGCTATTGTTATTATTGCCTAGGCTTTTATGGATGACTCATACAGAAGGAACACCAAGAATATGCATTCATTTGTGCTGTTTTATGAAGAACCACTTTGTTAGATGTTGACATAAAACATTTGTGACAACCTGTTAGAAATTTGCCTAACAAAGTTCACAGAGAAGAGTCTATCAAAATAGCCATCAACGTGGATGAAAACAAAACAAAACCCTTATGGAATTCTTTCATATATTTCAAGGGATAGAAAACTCTTTCAAGTCTGTAGGTCAAAGGCTACATATAGGGAGCAGCATGTCAGTTAGGCAGAGGAAATGATGCAAAGATTCAGATTCCCCTTCCCTCACTGCTGATCCTTAGTTGCCTTTTTTGACAAAGGAACGTAATGGGACACAGCTTTAACTGATGTATAGGGGGAAGGCACAGCAACAAAGGAAGGATGTGAAACAGGATCCTGCAGAATAGAAGAAAACAAAGAAAATGTTTCCCTCCATCTCAGTAACTCAGCTGGGACCATGCTGCAAGAGCACTTCAGATACAACAGGTGGTTTTGCAGTTTCACACAACTTTTTGTTCTTCCTCATAAAATCACGGCGGTCAAGCCAGTCCTCTGCCTAAATTATAGATGTGTACAATTGCTGAACAAGCCTAAGGATTCTTTGAATACTGTAAGTAGAAAATACTTCTGGCTTCATTGTTGTACCTAAGATACATAAGAAAGATAAAATGTAGGCCCCTCAAACCATATTAATTCTCGGGGAAAAAATTGAGCTTTAAATATTTATTATGTACAGTGCTGTCTTTTTTACAACATTCCTCTTCTTGTTTATGTCTTCTTTCAATTTTTGTCTTGTTTTTTCCCTATATTATTCAGAGTAATGTAGCACTCAGACCAGTAGAAACTAAATGTACAAGCTGTCATCTGCAAAAATGTGCCTTTATCTTTCCTCTCATTTATTCATCCTAAAGGTAAGTTTTCATGGCCACTTAGATTCATTTTCATGTCTGATAATGGCAAAGCTTTAAAAAGCCATTATACTCCAAAGTTTTCTAACAGATTTCCCCCCAAAGTCAATGAACATTAGGTGTATGAATTAATAGTCCTTTTAGTCCAGAAAAAAGTTGCATGCCATTTTACCGTATATTGCTAGCAGATTTAATCAAACTTAATATTCATTAGGAGGGGCAAATATGAGATTTTTCCTTTACATAGCTGCATGGGATATGCAAGTGTATAACAACTTGGTAAATGATACTTCTTTTGTTCTGATACTTACTTTGACAGCTGATAAAAAACATACAATGTATTTATTTGCTTTCACACCTTAGTTCAGACAAATATATAATTGCCTGTTCTGGTTTGAAAGCAAAACCAGTGAGAGACTGCAAGTCAGAAATACAATTTATTAGGAAAAGGGAAAAGAAAACCAAAATACATGCAATAATACAAAGGAAAAACCACTGACAAAGTCAGAATGCAACCTGACACCCTATTGGTCAGGGTGTTGGTAGCAGTCCAGCTGGAGTGGTGGCTGCAGTCCTCTTGGACTGGCAGATGTGGTTCCATTGGAGCAGTGATCCTGTTGAAAGGGGGTGTGGTCTCCCTCTGAAGATCCAGTGGAAAAGATGGCCATTCCTCTGGGAATCCAGTGAAAAGACTGACTGTTCTGTCCCAAAGCCCAGACTATATCCAGGTGGGGATGCTTAGCTCCTCTCCCCTGGGCAGAGCATCTCACAATGGGCTGATACCATTCTGAGTCATGTGGTTGGTTACCCATTAAACAGAAATGGCTCCTGGAGGGAGTTATCTCTGAGTTGCGTGGCAAGGCATTGATGGGCCCATTAACCAGAGATAAGGAAAAACAATGCCCCTCCTGGTTTCAGCAGCTCTTGAGGATGGGAATACAATATATTTTAGTATTGTAACCTGGGACATTGCCTTTCTGATAGAGTCCCGATCTGTATCTACCAAGCTTCAGACAATCCACAAAACTAATCAGGCTGCATGTCAGTAGTTAGAAAATGCTACAGACCACTGCTGTAGTGTTGTATCAATACAGATATAATAAAGCTATGAAGTCATATCAATACAAATATAGATTTTTGGTCTGAAACCCCACAGATTACACTATATTAAGAAGTCAAATAAATTGTATTTCATATTGCCCAATATCACAATCCTACCAGTCATGTACAGTGTTCTACAAATTTATTGAAATCAAAGTGGAAAATCTGGTTTTAATACATCATAAAACTGTCACTCATTTTTGCCTATTTACTAATATTTTTTTCAAGAGAATATCACATATCAAATATGCAAACAATTTGAAAGTTCTCAGGGTGCCTGACAGTGGACTGCATAACGTAGCCTTGCAACAGTCATAGGGCATACTTAAGGTGAAAGAATTTTAAGAATTTCCTTACTTAATTGCATAACCAAATAATTCATATTGTGAAAAGAGAGGGAAACAAAAATGTGAGATTTAGGTCACCACTTCTGAAATGGCAACAATGTACACAGTGACACTTTCAAATCTATGCAAATCTATATTCATCAAACAACAGAACAGTATCAAGTAAAAGGACACAAAGCAAAGAACAGGTTAACTTTTCCTCTGATTTCTGACATTCGTAACACTTCAGCAAAAAACCTATGAAATTCAAAGAAACAATGTAAAATTGTTATGAAGCAATGTATGTCCTTTCTCTTCACAGAATCACAAATGAATTTGAATGTCTACATCACAGTAAGTAAACCCTTCATGACTGGTTTTCATTTTTTCTATTTCATGAACCAAAATTTACATTGGATTATATGGTGGTTTAATTGGTATCCACAAGTCCCCTACATTCTTGCATTACCACTGTGTTTTCCCAGTGCATTAACAAACTTCTGCAATTTTTCCTACTACTAGGAAAAAATGCAGCTGGCAGAAGTCAGATTGTTTTTAAACAAAAAGCCTCTAAAATAAATTCAGTAGCCCAGTAGCATATAAAAATTATGGTACATGCTGAATGTCTGAGGGAGGATTTTTAATGTCTCATTTTAGCCCAAGAAATCTCTACCTTGTCTGTATTTTAGGACCTATGGGTGGGTACAGAAATATGCATCTACATATAAAATAAATTCTAAGGATACACATGACTCCTTGAGCTTTGACACAGAAGAGAACTGAATAGTTTTAGATGGGGTTAGTAAATGAAAAACACCCAAAATGCAACACTTCCCACATACTTTTAGAAAGAAAAGAAGCCAATATAAATTACACAGCTCTGTGATTAATCCAGCTTGAGTTTATGCTAACCAAATCAAATACTAGAACTTCCAAAACTCACAGGGTCAACCTGAAAATTAATGAGCAGTACACTGCCATTTAGTACAATTGAATCTCTTGTGAGGAAAAAAAAAAAAAAGAAGAAAAAGAAAAAGGTGAAAGTAAAGTAGCCATAAATGTTTTAACGGGCTTGGTATGAATTCCTTTGCAAGCCAGTAATGCTAAAATAAAATTTCTAAGAAAGAAAACAAAAGTATATTTCTCCACCTTTTCCAATAATCAGTATGTAAGCAATGAAAATAAGATTGCTGTAAGAATAAGATTACTACATGAACAGAGGGGACTTCAAAAGTCTGGTTACCATATAGTTTATTTCTTTTTTGATCTTAAGTAAAATAAAACATTACCTGCCTGTTGATAGGGCGCCAGGCATTTGCAGATAAATGAGGTAAGAGAGGTTTAAGAAACCAAGTTATCAAAAAAGATAGCTAAATGATTACCCACCCCCAAGCACCGAAGTGAGCAAGACCAAAAAAGTCGTGCTGTAACTGCTTTGTCAGGTTAGTATTCCGAGGTGTAGAGGCTTCTTCTGATCCACTTATAAGGATTATGGAGATTCAAAATAAGCATGACATAACCATTCCTCAGAACACAGATAGTCTCACGGCACTAATGAAAGGCAAAGGTTGTGGTTAAGAGATAATGCAAAATATTTATATGGAACAATACTTTCAAGAAAAAACACTGTATTGAGAAATTCCATTCATAAGGAAAGGTTAGCACACTTCAAAATTTTGCAGTTCCCATATTTGTTTGCAGTGAGATTATTCACCAAATTTCAAATTTGTGACATAGCAAAAAAAAAAAGTCCATTTTATGCTGGTTTGTTACATATTGTGTGAGTAAGAATGCTTGCACCATCTCAATGCATCTGTTTTGCTGTACAGCTGGGAGTCACAGTCTAGTCTTCCAGCATGCTTTGGTCATCCATCTATTGTTTAATCATGCAGAGACTGCCCTTCTTTCTCATGATATTCATTCTTAGGGCTGCATAAAATGTATTGATTAAGACATTAGGACAGAGTGATCTTGGTTATAGTCTCATTTGCATCACACTCAGTGAGACTCAAGGAAATCATCATCACCATCACAATGATAATGTAGTACAAGGGAGCCAGGAGGAGGTACTGCTCCTGGTTTTGGTTTCAGACAAGGGATTTCACACAAAAAGCAGAGGACTGGCCGAAATATACTTAATAGCTGTTAGACCATTTTAGAGCAAGGGAATGAATTTAAATGCTTTGTTCATAGAATCCTTAAGGGCCTGCTAATAAAATACAGCTGGGAATATTACAAAGGTAATTTTGTGCTGTTTTAATTATATAGTCACTGCAATGAGTGAAATAATAAGATTTTTCCCTTCTTAAAGATATACCAGGGCCCTATTACATTAGAGGAGAATGTGTAGCATCTCTCTTATTTGTTCTGAGGAACCTTAACCTGTAAATTTTAAAGCACTCTTGAGAGACTTTTTGGGAAGAAAAACTGATGGGAAAGGAATTAGTCCAGCAAGATGTCTCATTGAAACATCAACAGAGATAAAACTCAGGCTGATGCATAGCAGAGCAAAATTTCTGTGCTTCTATCCATCAAGCAAAGGTTTATCTAAGCAACAAAACTATTCACACCTTTCAAGCCTTTAAAAACCCATGCTTTCAGACACCATGAACTCCTGCTGTTCTTAACTCATTAGTTTCATCATTAAGAAAAAAAAAATTGGACCAATCCATCTTTCCTAATTTGTGAAATTGGTCCCACTGTTGGGACCCACCAGGTTTGATTTTTAGAATACATATGTGAGAGAAAACTAAAAACTGTTTCTGTTTTCCTACTGAAGTGTTTGTGACTACATTACTTCTTTTACCAAAGTGAATGGTAATCTCTAGATAAGGCAGGGACATGGATTGTGTCATTATTTTACAGTTCTCTGCAAAAACTAGTTTTTTCAGAAACTCCTACCTGGAGTAGGAGAAACTCCATTTCCAGGGTGTGAACATGTATTTAGTTGTCCTAAGAAACTGCAACAAACCTCAAGGGATTTAAAAATTTAAACATTTAAACTGATTTTAAGTATATAAATATTCAAGTATCCATACTGGAAGGATACCAGGAATGACAATCTCAGTATTGCCCCATGTGGATACAGAGGCACAGTTATGCTTGGTCTCCAGGTCATAAGGACTTGGGGAAATGATGGAGCAATGATTGTAGTTCTCACATTCACATATCCCAGGTACAAATTCACCAGCTGTGACCATTTCTCTGCAGCATTTTTTTTTTAAATATTTTTTCTGGTTTTTTTATACAGTAGAGCTAAACAAATGAGATCTATACCATCCTGTGCCTGACATGCAGGATTTATACAGCAAAATACTATAAACTATAAAAAGTAATATGAAGAATTATATAGCCTATTTTGTGGAGCTGATAGGGATCCTGACAGTGAATGTGAATTTTTATTCTATTCTCTGGATAAACACAGAGGAAAAAAGACTCTCTACCCCAAACATCTCACAGAAAAGGGCAAGTAGATAACATCAAGCAGAGTACAGATAATACAGATAATAGAAACCTTCTTCAAAACACATTTTGAATGTTTTAAGAAGAAATGTTAGAATTCAGTGACCTTACTGGTTGCAATCACACAAAAGAGTGTCAAAAGATAAAACTAACAGAATCTTTGACTTTTTATTAAAGATGTATTGAATTTCTCCTTCACTGCTGATATTGTTTCCCTTTCAGAATGGCCTTACTCTTCTGATAAAGGGACTATTTCTATCATCATTCTCCTGATGGCACTTCATTTTTTTAATGGAAAATGGTTAATGATTTCAGTAAGTAACAGACAAGCCTTGGTTTAGGTTACATGTTTGCACTTGTAAGGGTACACAAACCATGTGTGCCTTTAGTGTAGACTGTGGGAGATGCTGAAAGCCAAACTACTTCATTTGAAACAGTGAAAGGAGCTCTATAAAGATTTCTGCACAGTTCCAGTGCAAAGGAGTGCATTGAAAGAGAGAGTCCCAATTGCTGTCCCTGTGCTTTCTAGTTTGCCAAGAGTTGTCTTTTTGTCTGCCACCTGGGCCTTAGAGAAGGACTTTGCAGGAGCAGCACTCCTTAACCAGAAGGACCTGCCATTCAGGGCTTAATATTGGATGACAGGAGACTCCACACTGCCAAATATCTTTTACGAATGTCACTGCCCAGACTGTTTTCCCATAGGCATGTCTTAAGGCATAGATCTTTTCATTTGCATTCTTTTTTTCAGTGAGTCATACCTTCCTTTTCCAAACAAATGGAACTTAATTCTTCATATTTAAATATAGCTTGATAAGGTTAGAGTGAAGGTCAGATAGCCTGGCCTCAGCAAACATTTACATTTATCTCACAGTGATGTACACCAGGTCTGACATCTTAGTCTATCATGTCACTGACTCCCATCAGTACCATGTCACCAGAAAACATGGATGATTATTGATCATTCTTGTGTTTCTGCTTCCTATAAATAAACAGTTGAAACCTTTCAGCATCTTGTTTCTCCCACAAGACTCTACAGTATTTTTTCCAAGAACTTTGTATTCTTTTTCATGATACTGCAATTTCCAGTGAATTTACCCGAATGAACAATAGCTTAAAGATTATACACCATGGAAGAGACTTTTTTTTAATTGTGTTTTGCATCATTGTAACTATCAAGCTGCTTTTGTCTTACTGTTTTTCCCCTCTCTTTACTTCTTAACTTCCTTTCCATCTTTCTTTTCAACCACAATGAAAAATGTTCTAACTAAACGTTACAGCTATATCATTGAAACAGTGGGATTTTTTGAGAGCAAGGAATATATTTAGAGAATTTAATACTTTGCCCTTCATGTTGCAAGTCTGCTAAGTTAGAATATCAGTGTCATTAATGTTTAATCTAGAAATTTCTCTAGAACATAAAACTAGAATTGAGCTGGGATGGGGGAGACACAAAAAATTCTGATACGCGGGCAACTGAGCCATTCAAAATCATTATCTATGATCTGAATGTGGGGATCGAGTGCCCCTCAGTCACTTGATGACACCAAGTTTGGTGGGAGTGTTGATCTGCAAGAAGGCTCTGCAGAACTACTTGTACAGGCTGTATTGATGGGCTGAACATAAGTGTGAGGTTAGGTAAGGTGAAGTGCTGGGTTCTGCCCTTGGGGCACAACAACCCTCTGCAGTGCTACAGGGTGGGGCAGAGAGGCTTCCTGGTAGAAAAGGACCTGGGCGTGCCAGTCAACAGCCACTGAACACGAGCCAGCTGTGCCTGAGTGGCAAAAAGGCCAAGGCAACCTGGCCTAAGTCAACAGCAGTGTGGCAGCAGGACCAGGGCAGTGACTGCCCCCTTATACCGGCACTGGTGAGGCCACCACACCTCAAATCCTCTGTCCAGTTTCAAGCCCCTCACTGCAAGGAAGACACTGAGATCCTAAAAGTGTCCAGAGAAGGGCAGCAGGGCTGGGGAAGGGTCTGGTGCACAGGTCTGATAAGGAGAAGCTGAGGGAGAAGGGGTTGCTCAGCCTAAGGGAAAGGAAGCTCAAGGGAGATCTTGTTACTCTCAACAACTACCCTGGAGGAGGTTGGAATGAAGTGAGGATCGACCTCATTTTTTGTGGTAATAGGTGACAGGACAAGAGGAAAAAAGCCCCATACTGTTCCAGGGCTGGTTCAGGCTAGACATCAGAAAGAATTTTCCCCCTAAAAGGGTTGTCAAGCATTGGAACGACCGGCCCAGAGAGGTGGTAGAGTCACCATCCTTGGAGGTGTTCAACAAAATGGATGGAGGTGATGGACAATGTTAGTCAAAAAAGTTAGTCAGTTAGGTGATTGTTTGTTAGTCAGAGTTCGGAGTTGATCCTGGGGGACCTTTTCCAACCTAAACTATTCTATAGGTCTTGGGTTCCACATTCTCTGCTGCTGCTGGCTCTTCTATGGCAGCTAGTGACAGAGCACCATCCTCCAGGCATCCCTGCTCCTGACTCAAGTTAGTTCAACACATTTGTGATAGAGGAGTTTCCTGCCTTTCTATTAACCGAGGGGATCCTATACAGCATGTTTCAGGCAGGGGTTGATTTCTCTCATAGAAAGAAAGGAGAGCCTTAACCCTTTCTGGTAATGCATTATAACTCATAATAAGTGGGGAAATATTTTCATTTCTCCAAATCACACATGAAACAGCAAAGATGGCAACCTACATTTCAGCACTCTTTGTTTCCTTCCATCTAACCTTTGTGTGGCTGTCAGAATATAGTCTTTGGGATGCCCACAGCCAAAAATGTTTTTAAAATCACATAAATGTTTCTAAAATCACAAATAACAGACACATCACTCATACTAAAAGCAATAGCAGGTATGATATGTTAGACAAGTTGATTTGATCTTTCGGAAATGGTTTAGTATCTAAAATTTTGTATGCCATAGATGAAGAGATAGTGCCAGCAGGATATTGAAAACCACAGAGAGCTCTGTAGGAAACATTAGGAAAGAATAGGGCAACTAAATGAATACCCAGGGAAAATAGATACTATAAAATTGGATCCCTGCTGCATCGACCTTTGTGGATGATATTGCCAATTTGGAGAACAGTGGATTTCAGGGGGTTTGGTAACCAGAAGTTATATGGAATATTGCTTAGGTCTCTGTTTTTCATTGGAAACTATAACACTTTCAAGTATAATAGAAATAACTCTATCTTCCTAGTATCGAACAAAATTGGTGTCTCAAACTACATTATCTATTTGGATTCTCAGTAAAATTGTTGAAAGATGAAGCAGTGCAGAAACCATCTGTCAGGTGAGACTGAGGATTAATTGTCACAATTTTCTTAACGTATTTTACACTAACACCTCATGTGATAAAACAGCGCATCTGTTGCACTTATTTCCTGACAGAATAAATAAAAGGCAATAAACACCACATAAATATAAATTAGGACTGAGCTGTATGGGCAAAAAAAAGCTACTTAGTTCTAATTCTTCAGTTTCTTTATGTCAGCTCAAGGTACTAAACAACATTCCATGATTGTTGAAAACTTAACTTTGACAAGTTTTTCTGGACTCTTAAATCAAAACTTTAAAATTTAAAATGCTGAAATCGTAAGTAATTCTTCAAGAGTTTATCTCGTTAATCTTCCTGGCAACAATCTCTTTGCTAAGGAATTTTTGAAAATGGTAACTGACAAAAGCTTGAAGTTGGAAAAGTCACTTTCTACCTGTTAGTTTCAAGTTCAAAGAAACCAACAATTATCTAGAAGGAATTTTTCCCCCCACCATCTTTTATTTAGTAAGCCAGCAGAGTAAATAATGTCATATCACCTCTCTGTCTCCTAGAGACCCTCCTAGGATAAGCAGCCACTTCATTTTGCAGGAGGTTTGGTTTTGAGTTCAGAAAGCTATTGCATCACACTGATTGATTTGCACTCAAATATAATTTTCTGAAAAGCAAGGAAATGTTGACTCTTACAAAACACAGAAAAAAGCAGTTTCCAAAGCATATTTCCTTGACATAAGACAGCCCTGAAATTCAACCTGAATAGTAAAAGTATCATTTGCACAAATGTAAACAGCAAGGATACATTTACCAGGGTCAGAAAACTTGGGAGCCATTCAATCTGGATTAATGATGTACAAAAAATGAGTTGCACTTAAAGCAGCTATGTTGTCAAAACATTGTTGTTTTAATCCCTGATAAATTATGGAGTTTATGAAAGCAGATTTTTTGCAGATAATTGAAGATTTTTTTTTAAACATATGTGAAAAGCAGATTAAATGCAAATCCAGTGCTGCAAAGCTATATATCTATCATGAGTCTTTGTGCTTCACTATTTCATAAATCCACAGCTGGGTGAGTATATATTTTTACTATAATCCCATTTTATGTCTAGACTTTTCACATTAAAAAATTCCATATATCAACTCAGCTTTTAGGTCCTTTCAGTGCATCAGATCAGAATATATTAGGTTTTAAAACAAAATAAATAACTTCCAGATTGGATGACCTGTTTTCACCCCTCTCCGCTGCTGTAAGTGGGAAGTACAGGAAGAGCTTTCTTTAAGGATGTTTATATAGGTCTTTTGTTAGCATGGTTGTGTCTTATTTAAAGTTGAGTGGAATTTCTTCTTGAATTACAGAAAAAACAATCTTACCAACAACCTACTGCTTCTCTGCAATCCATCTCCAGGTTACAAGAAGACACAAATTTATGATTATTTATTTTAAAAATCCAGGTATTGTTTCAATCTTTTTCTATGATGGGTGAATGTCTTTTTCTAGTTGATTGATAGAATGACATGAGGTCAACAGCACTGAGCTTCATCTTCAGGCATTTTTAAAAAATATTTCTAATTTTTATTATGTCAAATGAAGTTCTATTAATAATTAAAATTGTTATTTAATAGTAAGTGTGTTCTTTCTCTAGCTGTCCTCCTACTGCCCTCCCTTCCACCAGCATAAGCAGTCTATTTTCTCAGAAAGAACACCACAGACCTTGTTGTGATCCTGTATCTTTTACTTGGAGTAGCAGCAGCTGCCAGGCAGGTGCTTACAAGCTTGAAAAGTTGTCCAGTGAGCACACCCAGCAGAGTGGCTCCATCCCTTTTTAACCAACGCCAGCCAGAGTCTTGGGTAGGAGTAAATCAAAAGAGGCAAATGTGGAGTCTGCAATTAGCAACGCCCAAGGAAATCATCAGCAGTAATCCAACTCAGCAAAAGCTACAAAAGGCTGAAGAATGAAAGTATTATGTACAGGGCCAGCTACAAAATGACATGTGGTGACCATTTTAAACTCAAGCATAGTAACTTCATAAAACATTTGAGATTTTTGCAAACCAACACACACAGGGCAAGCCCTTTTTCTTGTGTTTCCATACCGCTTCCCTGCCAAAAGTGATGCTATTCATTCTTTACTCCTTGCTGCCAGTAGTTTTCTGATAATGTGAACAAAACAGAAAAATCAACTTCCAAAATGTAATAAGATAAAGAAAATAATCCAAGCATTATTTTTTCAGGAGCTCTGAAATGAAGAGGTTGATCTTAAGCAGTAAAATATTTTCTGTTTGACATCTTTCCATGTCAGCTTCGTGGACTTGCTCAGCAGTGCCCAGTTTGTTGCCTCCATTGCCAGATCAGCATTGTATGAATTTACTATATGCCAAGGAGTAAAAACAGAATCGATATGAAGATAAACAGCCACATGCCTGCACCTGATCAGTAATGATAAAATTGTAGGCAAAATGAAGGGGCTAATTGGCAGATCCAATCCCCTTGTAAACCAGAATATGTGATAAAGGCGGCATGTTTTTACTGCTATATCTTTGAAAGCAGAGAATGCAGGTACTATTCAATGACCTGGCTGAAAGATCTCATGGTGAGTTGCAAACCAGACACAGTAGGTGTCTGGTTTGCAACTCACATAGGTAAGGAAGGTAAGACACATAGGTAAGGAAGCCAAAATAGTCCATCTCTTTCCTGCTGGGAGTTTCTTCTGTTTTCAAAACAGTCTTAGGCAATGAGACATATTCTTGCCTTCAAAAATTCGAAGTTGACTGTGCATTGAATATTATTTTTTTTCCTCTTTACAAGATTTCATTTGGAATCCCTAGGGGGAAAAAAATCTAGATCTGGGTAATAGCCACTCTTATTTTAGACAACAGGTGGTGTAATATTTTCTGAGAATAAAAGGTGGATTGATTCACTGATTGGTAAAACTGCGGTTTCAATCCTTATATTTCCATCATTTTACTGCATTTTGCATTTGCAGCTTTCACTTTTGGGATACTTAGTAAAAGAAAGACCACAGTTGTGACCCATATTCTCTGCAGAGTAGTCTAAATAAATTATCATCATGTGGTGATAGAGTTAGACCCCATAAACTCTTCAGAACTACAGAAGTTTGTACATACTTTATGGTAGCCTTCCCCTTGCATTTATATTCATAAATCCAGTCCATTCTTACCATAATTAGAGAAACACTTAAAAAATTAGAAAAATACTTACATAAGGGAAAGTCAAGCATCTTTCCTTGTGTTTATACTGCATGTTGATGCTCACTTTCTACAAATATTTAAACTGTCTGACAAAATGTTGCAAATTTTCAACTCTTTTAAATAGGTTCCACGGGCTGCCTCATATGCAAACCATTGCTTCCACATTTTACCAGTTTTCCAAAACCTGAGCAGTATCTGGTTTGATTGTCCATTAGTGCCTCACAGCATTTGAAACAAACACTTTCTTAGATTTAATTGAATCCCTTGTGCTTAGCAACCATTCCAGAGTTCCTCTCAACAAAACCACCCTAGGGCAGCTACTTCCCCCAAATTAGAAGGTAAATGCAAACCTGCAGCAGTAGCAGAGCAGCTGATTTCCTGTGGGGAGAGGAGGCAGAGCAGTAGGAACTGTTGGACTGGGCCTGTGGGAAACTTTTAGAAGATGCTTGACTTTCTATCCTCTTAAGGTCTTTCATTTTCCCCTGAGGTGCTACCATTTTCACCATACTTGCCACTTCTTACCTTTCTTCTCCAGGTACAAATGAGGTTTTTACCATTTTTCTCACATTCTTACCTGCTTCTAAAAGATGTAATGCGCTTTTAGTGGGTTTTGCATTACACTTCCTTTATGTTCTAAAATCTTCTTCATTCTAACATAATTACATCTGCATTAGGATTTGTGCACTGATCTAACCTACTGCTCTAGCAAGACTGGTCAGACCCGAAAGCCACAAACACTGAAGTGCGAAAATGTAATTGCTGTAATATGTGAGATTTTGACTATTCTGTCCATGGAGATGTTATTAGAATGTATTTATTTAATTATATTCTTTTGTACCGAGGTGAAGTTATTTATTAAGTATCTAGATAAACTTCTCTATCAGTGAATGATATATACAGGAGGACATATGGGTAGAATGGCAATGCACTCAAAGAGCATAGAAAGCCTGGCATAGTTGAGTTTTCTGAAACAGTAGAATCACATATTAGCAGTTTTTTCGCAGTGATATTATTCACAGACCTTATTCAAAAGCAACATCAAAAAGGGTTCTTCTCCATTAAAATAAAACTGAGCTTGTTTTCTCCAAATTAAAAAATTACCAGAGGCTTGTTTGACATAGTAATGAAATTGATAGGTCATTGTGCTAAGATAAACCAGAAGTTTCTCTTGAATTCTGCTCTGTAGTTAGTTAGATTACCTATTCCAACTGAAGATTCCTAAGTTTGACAAATTTTCTACTTTTTAACAAATTTTATTTGCAGTGTGAGAAAATATTTTTCCAAGACGTTTACTTAAATTACATCTGCAAAGTCATGTAGTTTAGGGAGTTAGTTATTTTTTAATTTCAATGCTCAAGAGTTTGTTAAAATGAATATTTTTTTCTTTTTTGAAAGTAATAAATTCTGCTTGCATGCTTTTATGCTATCAGGCTTTCAGAGCATCCTAAAATTTTACTAAATTATTTGGAAGTTCTTCCTCACTGCCTAGATGGCCCCTTGGAAGATTCAGAGCATGGCAGGGGAGAATGGCATCATGCTGCCAGTATCTGCTCCTAATGTATCTTCTAGGCACTTCAAAAACATTTTTTTTTTTGTTCCTGGCTCATGCATGATCTAATATGACAGGTAGAAAGGAAGAGCAAAGCAGCTGGGAACAGAAGGAAAGATGAATAAGGTTATCCTTTCAGTGACAAGTACTTACCTTCTGCCCTTCCTTGCCTCAGGTGCCTCTTACAATGGTTGCAGCTCAGCCTTCCACAGCTTCTCACCTCCTGTGCCCACTCTCCAATGAGCCTTTCACTCACATAAAGTTAATAACACTCTTCCTCAGGTGCCTGTATTACATTTAAACATTCACTCAACCTTGCATGTACACTCCATCAGCAGTAAAAACAGCCACTCCACTCATCTACAGCAAATTGTTTTGTCTTTTTGGTGGGATTGCCAACAAATAACTTTTCTTGACTGACTCCTCTCTCACTTATCTTCTGAATCTCCTCTAGCCAATCAAAGAAATAGACAGGGTATAAGTCCTGAAAAGTGTACTCCTGCTGCTGTATCTCCCTGTGGGCCCAGGATACTTCAGGTCTGTGCCCAGCCCAGCCAGTACCAGGGGGTCTGCTGGACATTTTTATCAGTGTTCTTAACCACAATAGAAGTGCTGTGTGTAAATGTAAGTGCTGTATAGTAAATGGAGATTCTTTTAAAAGTTAGGATCCCACAGATATTAAGCTCAAATTTCTCCTCTTTCCTTGTTTTTTCCTTTCCTCTTACCCTTCTTCACCTTCCCTGCTCTTTTCATAGTCTGAGTCAGGAAGAACAGGTTTTGAGGGGACATATTATTATAGAATTTTCTGGCAAAGTCAGCAGCTCTGACTATAACTGTCTCCAGTTACTTTCTTTTACTAAAAAGTAACTGTCTCTAGTTACTTTTTTCTTTTTTTTTTTTTTAATTAAAAAAAAAAAAAGAAAAAGATTTCATGCCAACAAGATTTCCATAAAGTCAAATTATTCAATCTTTAAAAGTACAGTTCTATTTTATAGCATAAAACAAAAAATTATCAATACATCAGAACAAAAGAGGGTTGGTTCTTTACAGTGTTTTGTCTTCCCTTTTCTTGGGTTTCTGCTTTTCAGTGGGGTGGAGGGACTTGTCTGACTGGGCTCCTGAGATTTTCTGAAAATAAACACAGGAAAAAAATGGGTAATCACAGATATAATTGTGTCTCAGACACTTCCAAAAATAGTACTATGATTTGGTACAAGAGATTTTACTTTCTAGCAGACAGACTGATCAGAAATGCATTATGGTTTCTTGGTTGGGATATGTCTATGTAACAAATTGCAGTGCCGGTTCAGATTAGGGCTGTGCCAGACCTAAGGATGTGCTCTGGAGGCTGGCAGACATCCAGCCACATTATCTGGGGTTTGTGAGGGTTCATGAGCTCCCAGGGGTGGGATCTACATCCCAAGGCAGGGCACTGCATGAGTGCCAGGCTGCTAGACCCCAGGCCAGCTAATTCAGGGTGTTATTGTCAGGTACTGCTCTACACTACACTGGCATGTCTGAGTGGTTCTGCAACTTGGTCTCCTCGTGCTTGGGAGGGAAAATAATAAATGGAAGGCAGATATCCAGTGTGCAGTGAACTACAATGGGCTGGCAACTCTAATGACCAGTGCAGCCCCATGCTCCACCTGCAGTTTGTGACAAGCAGAAATAAAAAAGCACAAGTGCAACAGCTACCACAGAGACATCAGCATTTTACTCTTGCAGCACAATGTAAGAATTTTGGTCATATGCATTTCTACAAACAGAATAATCCAGTGATTAAAAGTCATGCTTGAATCTTTACTGTCTTTTCTTCACAGAGAAGCAATTTGTTTACAAGCATTAAATGCAAATAGACACATGTTCAAGTATATTGAAGTCATTACAATCCCCTGCTACTGTATAAAGAAAAAAAGAGGTAATAGAGGCCCAGTCTTCCTTGTACTTACATAAGCAGTGCTGACACATTAATCCTTTCACTCAGAGAAGAATGAATAAAGACTGTAAAATTTTTAGGGACCTATTCAACCAACAAAAAAAAAGACAATAGAAAAAGAGAGATTAAAAGGTAAAACTTAATTTCCATAATTGATGGAAAGCATTCATCAGTGTGTGAGCTATGACACACCTACTCTGTTATATAAAATTATATTTTTAGGACTTTAAATAGAAACCAGAATGTTGAATAACTTAATTTGAAATTTTAGATTATATTTTTTTACTTCATTTTATTATTTTTAAATCAATATTTTCCCCATAGGAATTACCAACTTTTAATTCATAAATTATAATTTTAATCCATAAATCTGAAATCAAATATACCTATGCAAGTCACTATCAGTGTACTGTGTGGAATTTAAAAGCACTTTTACTCATCTGATTCACATAGATAGATTTACAAAGTTCAAAATCTCATATTTGTAGCTAATCCATGACTGTGTGATGGAACACAAATCAAGCTTAGATTAAGAACACAAAGAAAAATCATTATTCAGACATTCCTGTAACTCAATTATCTTCAGTTTTGATGCAGAAACCCAAACCATGGAACTTCTTCACCGGAAGAAGTCATGAATCTATGTGAATCTTGGTTAAAATCTGGTCTAAATTTGTAATAACATAGTAAGGCTTGTATTTTTTACTTTTTATAAGCATTTCAGAGATCTGGAACTCTTATACCACTGTTACACTGGTGTGAACTTCTGTTATTCAGAAGTAACTATAACTATGAGCCCAGATAAATGTCTTAGTGAAGTGTGCTTCTGTTAGTTAGTCAGTGTGAGTGATCCATAAAAATAAATTTACTGAGGAAAAACTAGTTAGGGTTAGCTGGCATCTTTTGGCAGTGTTCTGAAATCAGTAAGTTTTCCCACAATATTATCTTTGTCATTCTGTCTGCATTACAGTTGTGTCTATAAGCGCTTTCTGAAAGCTGTTGTAGTCTAAATAAAGATCATACACACCACATTTGTTATTTTTGCTGCCAACGCATCAAATTAAACACAAAACCCCCGAATATACTTAAAGACCTTACCTGAGATGTGGAAAACAATGCCAACATCAAGATACTTTCCCCAAAGTATCACTTTTCAAGCACAAGCAGATCATAAGCATTGCATAAGTATGAATCAATGCCAGATGGGGAGAAGGGTGCTGTAAATCACAGTCAGGTACTATCTCACATCCATCTGTCTCTAGTTCTGATCCATCAGTGTTGGGAGACCTGGAGACCTTCACTGCATTCCAGAGTGCCACCTCACAAACTTGAGGCTGGCTAGGAATATCCTCGCTCATGCTGGAGCCTATACAGCAGGAAATCCTACAAAAGATGTTAAGAAATACAGCCCCTGGGTTTCCCTGTCATCTTATGAAACTATTTTTAAGCATACATATACATCTGCATTATAAGTGTTTTACCTTTTTCCTCAGCACAATCTACTAAGTGTGGCAACAGCTCTCTGACCACAGAGAGCAACAGATTACTTTCCCAGGCATTTTCCTGGGGAAAGTTGTGAGAAGATCAAAGAAAAGGATGAGAAACAAATCTTATCTCCACTTGCTGCACCTGTTGTTGTGCACATGTGGAATGTGTTAAGGAGATTGTTCACCAAACACTGGATGGTGTTTGGATTGCTCGACCAATTAAGTCAAAGCTGTGTTGGACTCTGTGCAAGGGGTTATGAGATTCTTAATAAGTACAGTAAAGTATAGTATGATATAGTACAATAAAGTGATTGATCAGCCTTCTGCAATCATGGAGTCAATGCTAATTATTACCCAGCTGGGGGCCTGCAGGGACAACAAAGCCTGTGAAAGAGCTACATGAAGTTCTTGAATTATAGTTAATTTGCAGATGGGTTCAATTGCTTTTAGCCATGAAGATGAAAAGAGGCATCAAGGACACCATTATTCCCTTTGTAAAAATCATGAAATCTTCAAACACAGAGAAATTCCACAGCTTAACCTTTCCTGTGCAAGGGGTTCCATTAGAGCAACAAGCTTATAGTATCTGATTTTCATTTAAATGGGTAATCCAATTATCCCACAAACACCAAGGAGCAGAATGGGCTAGAAGCTGAGGACAGTTTTGGCCACTGGATATGCTCTAAAAGTATCTAAAATCTTAAGAATTGTAAATAAAGAAGAGAGATTTATTATAGTGTTCAGAAGAGCATGCACTGCCTTTTTATGCAGCTATGAAAAGTCCGTCCATGCTTTAGTTTCTGAATTGGATATGGCAACATTCATTCCAAATACAGGCAAAGAGGATGGAAGAGAATACACTTTGCTCTTTATGCCCTGCATCACACAGTAAGTTTCATATATTTTTACAGTAAACACACTCACAAACAAAATAAAAAAGACTGAAAAGCAATGCAATTGAATTAACTATTTCCCACATGAAAGCACAAGTCTTTCACAACTAAGGACTACAGATCTGGGGATCTGTAGTACTACAGCACTGCTCATATTAAAGCAAATGATTGCAGTGCCACTGTGAGAACTGAAGGACTGGAATATGAAAAGGAAACAAAAAAGAAAAGGAAAAAAACCCACCACATTTTCATTCTATTTTGAATGCACAAAGTACAGTCCTACTCCTACAATTTGAGGCTCACGAGGAGTGATAGGCAAATGCAAGATCTTGCAACTGAGCACAAAAGAAACCAAAAGCTTTTCATCAGTTTTGCATCAAACAGCCATCCAGTTAAGATTTCTATGCCTCCAGCTACTCAGAGCATGCAGAGATGTCACTTGGATAATCACCATGTTTCTAACCTGACAGCAAAGGATGGACTAACTCCCTGTGATTGACTGACACTTTTAGTCATGTCAGGGAAAGTCATTTGATCACCATCTGTATGTTGTCCATGAGAAAAATAAAATAAAAAAGCGAAAATTTGATTCTGGCTGCAAATGATGTGTACTTCCTGCATCTGACACTTCAGTTTAGCAATCTTTCATCTACATTTGTATTAAGAAAGAGAGAGTGTATTACTTATGGTAATCTTGTATCACCATTTTAAGTGGCATTAGTGTGTGTGGGTGCTTGCAGCTCCACATACATCTATGCAAACAAATTGAAGAAAAAACTGAATGTGTGCCAAGCTGAAAAGGAAATAAACAGCAGAGAATTGGGGTTTTTTCAGACTTCTAAGAAAAAATTACAAGGAAGAAAGGACAAAACCAAAAGCACAAGAAAGCACTTAGCAGTAATTGATGCTTCTTGGGAGCTGGATCATGCTAAAGGATCTGTTCTGGTGTACCCAATCTTAATGTATTATTGTAAATCCATAGATTTTTAAAGCCCAGAGGGATCATTAGTTATGATCATCAGTGGTCATCTACCTCAGCTATAAAGAATTTCTGCCAATGAGGTCTGAATAAAACCTCATGAAGTAGGAGAACATCTTTTAGGACACAGTCAATTTTCATAGAAATCCTTGCTCCTGCCCAGCTATGTAGGCTGTCATGGGCATTTTAACTGTGTTCATCAAAGGACCATCAGGAGAAATTCTCTCCCATGCAGGGTACCTGAGGAGAAACACAAAGTTTGGATGGGATGTGAGAAGTAGTCCGGGTCTCCTCTGGCATGAATTTTATCCAATTCCAATGCATATTCACATAAAACCAGTAATCCACAGGGAAGCCAGCAAAGCATTTCACTAGGCAATCATGGGCTTTACTCACATACAAACATTAGAAAACAAAATGAAACAAAAAGTGCTGAACATGAAGGAACAGAAACAATTAATGCTCCAAACCATGGATGGGAAGAACTAGCAAATGAAGAAAAACTGAGTAACAATTGGCCCAGCTGAGACTTAGCACAATTTGCTTCTGTTGCTGGGTGAGATATTTTCCTAACCATAGCCCTTTTTTCCCTGCATGTCCTTTCTAGGTTCTCTGGTCTGGATTGTCAGCAAATTTGAAACCATTGCCTTGTACACCAACCTCCTCTTTCATCAGCAGAAAAGCCAAGAGGGGATTACCACACTTCTGCTGGTCCAGTTTGTGTAATGGACATATGTATAACAAATTACTTTATTATAATACCATGAATCATTGGTGAACTAGAATCCAGAGATGTGGGAAATTTTCTTTAGCTTGAATAAACAACAAGTCTCAACATTTTGCTTCCTTGTTTCAACACCGAACCCCTCCTTTCCCCTTTCTTGGCAACAGAGCCTTTTTAAAATCTCCTTTAATTCCAAGAATAACAATCACAGCTATAACCATAACCTGTGATTCATCTGTAATGTGTACAGCTACAGAAGAGCTCTGGGTAGACTGATGAAATTCAGAACAGACAAGGGATAACTTTGCTCATAGGCAAGGATAAAATTTAAAAAATTATGTCTACTGAGTCCTGCTTTCTTCCTGACTGAGCAGAGGAGAAGAAACTGGTATCACTCCAGCAAGAGGGTACAGTAATACCTCTAAGGGGCTACATAGCAGTTGCTTCAGGAATTTGCATTTTGCCTCAAAACTCTACACATGGGTCAACCTCACACTGACAGTAAGCACTCTGACTTTCTTCTCAAGGAAAAGTATTTCACATGGGAGTAACAACCCCTGACATGATTGGGTTTTGTATACATGTAATACAGGCCAAATTTCTGTCTCCGATCTGAGAACTGATGATATCCCACAGTGACTAGAGGCAAAAAATGAGAGAGAAAGAAAAAAAGAAAAAGTGACAAGAAGCCACAATAATTTACCCCTAAATTGTGAAGGTTATTCTTCACCTTTGCAAATAGGTTGCACTTTTGCTAGCCTACTGTTACTACTCTGTGCTCTGCATGCATCACACCAGGATTTTAAATATCCAGTACTGTCTTTTTGAAATGTTTTGAATTACATGAATATTTTTACTGAAAAACATATCTGCTACTGAGCTACTTCTGAAGCTCAGCGTGAGAAGACTTCAAAAAGCATTTCTTCTGGAAGTAAAAAAATAAATAAATCCATAAATAAATAAATAAAATAGGAAAAGAAACTACGAGCATCTAAGCCCCAAATGCTTCTGTTCCTTTTTATCATGTATTTCATTATTGTTTCTTTTTTTCTTTCTGTCAATGTTGCCCTATAGTTTTTTTTCTGGTTATTCCTAGAAAAG
Source organism: Serinus canaria (assembly GCF_022539315.1). Taxonomy (NCBI): domain Eukaryota; kingdom Metazoa; phylum Chordata; class Aves; order Passeriformes; family Fringillidae; genus Serinus; species Serinus canaria. Next base: position 17,221,161 of record NC_066343.1, on the reverse strand, counting down.
ACTCACTCTAATTTCCAGACTCAAAGGCACATCAGGACTATTCCCAGTTCAGATCTAGTGAAACATAGAATATAAAAATACAAGCTCTCATCCTCTTTTAAAGCTCTTAATATTAGACTAAATGTAACTTTAATAAAGAGAAATTCCAAACAGAGAAATTACTGCTTGTCTTTCTCATTAGGGTGTGGTGAAAATTAATTCCCATGCAGAAAGTGCTTTGAGATCTTTGCATGAAAGTCATTGCTTTGGTTAAGAGCAAACTAGTATTATTAAGTGTTATTAAATAAATTGGAGGCAGAGAACATCATAAATATTTCCCTGTAGGTTAATCTGAGAACTGGTCTCTGTTGCACTGTAGCTCAAGTTTAACCTTTAGAGCACCGACATCATATGCATCTCATTTACACTGCTGAGATAAGGCTCCCCTGGGCTTTCCAACGTCCCAGACGTGGTCTAAACACCCAGCTGACAGCCAAAATACTGTAATTGACAAGGAACTTTGTCAGGTAATTTTGGACTACAAAAGGAAACAAGTCATCATTTCATGTTTAAATTAGTTTTGCTTTAAAAACGCACAATGGTGAATACACAATCATGTGGATCAAGTGTAAACCTCATCATTTTAAAGCCCATAACTTTATATTATGACCCTCAAATCAGTGTCTACCCACAGACAAATCAAAATACTTTCAAGATTTTGCTGAGGAAGAATTAATAGAATTCAGCAGAGCTATGAGATTTCTTTCTGATTCTTGCTGTTGGTTTTCATGCTTTAAGAAGCTAGCTAGGACTATTAAAGTGCCAGCCCTGGAGACCTCGCATAATCACAAAATAAGCATATCACAAAGTAGCATCAATGCATACTTGCTAAGTCATCAGAAGTGCCCACATGCAGAGGTCTGACAGGATTGTTCTGTTCATAAATTTCCTGTTTCAAAAGTCATGCTGTATCTGGGCATAGGGAGTCATATCAATTTAAATCATATTCATCCAGTGCCCTTATGTCCATCTAGATTTTCAGCTTTTAGGACTTAGGCTTATAAATACAAGGCAATGGTCATAAAGCCTGCTTAGGAAGGTTTTAACTCAGAATGCGTGCAGAAAAGAGAATATAGTTGACAAGAGCCAAGACACTTTAACTATTAGCTCTGACATTTTTTGCTTTTGATAAAGATGTCAAAAACAGAGACAGAGAAACTTTTAGTTTACGAAATTGTTACTATTGACATTAAAAAAAAATTAAAGCTTCAAAAATATGTAAAGTGGCCAATGAAATAAAATTCATTTTGTATTGTTCTCATAAGGGTTATTTGGAACAGTACCTTGGCACAGACAAAACTGTGTATCCTCTTGTGAACACCTGTGAACTGTTGAATTTAATTGGGCAACAGCTGGTGCTGATTGTGGGTTTTCTTTCTGTATCTCATTACTGGTTTCCCCTTTGCTCTTTCCTGATTCAGTGCTGCTGGTGTGCAGCTTAAACAACCCCAGCAGAAATAAAGACAGTGAAAGAAAATGATTGAAATAGTTTATGTGTACATCTGTATGCTTTTGAGCTTTCTCAGACTTTTGCAGATGGATGGTGTGTGTGGGTGGTGGTATGAGGATATCAAACACTGCCTGGCAGACCTCACAATATCTTTCAATCTCCATCTAGGCATCAAGTTTTTTTCTGCAGAGGTTAGGAGAAGCTGTAATTTAAAACTATTTATGGTCTAAAAAAACTCAGGGGAAAAAAATACCCATAATAACCTTGTCATTTTGCAGTGGAATATATTGCTTTCTCTCACTTCAATAAAATTATCAAGAACTAATCATGTATGTCCTACTGCATTATCTTGCTCAGCATTCTCAGGGCAAAGCTGCTGATCCTGAGAACTGAACTACCATCTTTTGCAATGTTTAGGAGAATTAGGAGTTCAGAGAGAAGACATTTTGAGTGCTGACCTTGGAAAAAGCAGGGAAACTCAAGAGTGCACAAAGTAGAAGAGTGAATGGCAGATGAAAAATTAGGGTTTTTTGAAAAGGAGTATTGAAAGACAGTAAAATAAAAAGTTATTTGCAGTGAAATTATCAGTCAGATGCCTACTTTAGGATAAGAACATAATTTTGAGAAAGTCTGAAATTGATAACAGAAGAAAAACACCAAAATGCCTTTGGAAGAGAAGTCATTAATGACTTGAGCAAGACCAGAGCTAGACTGAGACTGCACTCTTTTGAAAATAGAAATTCTCCTCTCTTTTTCTGATTCAAAAGTTCTTACACAGACAGAAAACAGGATTAAAACTAGCCCTTCAGCCAGTGCTATTAAAAAAAAAAAAATCACAAGTCATCAAATCCAGGGGTCTGAAATAGCTGTTAAGTGAGCACTCGTTTTAGTTTGAGCTGGTAATTTTAAACATAGGTCATTTAGACTGATTTTAATAGCTCAGATATTCAATTGATATTTATAAAGTAGATTGCTTTCAATTTGAGTGGCACTACAATATATTATGAACATAATACTATATTAATTTATAATATCAGCATACAATTTACATTAATCTACCATATAATAACCACACTAAGCAATTAAATATTTCATTTTTCTAATACTGTTTTGATTTCCAAGGCCTTTAACATTAGCATCTTTTTTTTCTCTTATCTATAACTATAGGAAAAAAAGAAAAGTGCCCAACAAAGATCATAGTGTTGTGTACAGAAAGTGAATTACGGTATTAACAACACAAACACAACATCGGGGTATTAGTATATTTTACTTATATGTGCATAAAGTTTAAAGCTTATCAATACCTTAAGTGATATGCCTTAATCTCTGCACACTTAGCTGATGGAAATTCTCCTTAGATGGAATGTAACAGACATATATTTTGGCTTATCTTTCCAAAGGGACAGAGGCTTTGAATATATACATATGCTCAAAAATAATTATACCTATGAGAACACAGGACATTTGTTAATATTTATGATCCTGAATTGTGAAGGGTTAGAGTTGTATGAATTTGTATTGTCATTGATAGCTTTAGATTTACCTATTAATGTTATAAAGCTCATTAGCAGAGGTAGTCTTAGCAATGTGCTTTTACTATTTCTGCAGCTGTGGCAACAGAACTAATTTAGGTGTTCTGAGACAATTTTCAGCTACTGTCCCTGCATCTAGGATGACATATTTAGTGTGGCATTGGGTCTTATATCTTTGTTAATGCAGTATTAGTATTGTTACTACCTGAGAAGAGAATTTCTACATACATAATACCTGGAAATGAAGAATTTGTTTACTGGTCCATATTAAATAAGATAAATATTTGCCATGTCAAAATACATTCTTATATAAAGACAGAAAGATATTCTTTATGTTGAATCAGATAAATATTAACATTAAGTTTGCTGTCCATGCTCTATTTCTGGTAACTCCAAAATTTGCAATTTGAACTACAATATTTTGTTACCAAAACTTCTTTGGTCTACTGCACTCCTAGGGAAACCACCTCAGCACGAGGTGGCAGCTAAGCTCTGTGTTCAGAAAAAAGAGGTCACTGATTCCCACCCTGCTTGTCAGGTAACATTTCCCAAAGGGAATTGTGCATGGACTCATCCCATCAATGTCAAACCCACCCATTTTTCTAAGTCAGATACAATGATAGACACACAAGAGTATCTCTCTGCTCTGCTAATGGCTTCTTCTCAAGAGGAAATACAACACACAGGTTCACAAGCACCCAAAGATTTCTGTGAGATTATGTATCTTTTAAACACCTGGTAAACAATTCTAGGACTGAAGCTTTTAAAAACATCTATATAAACTTCCTGAAATTCACCACAGTAAAAATAATACTTCTCTCTTAAGCTTGGTTGCAAACAAGAGAAATTGCCCTAAGCAGCTTACAGTACTATCAAGCACAATCATGTTATGGCAAGACACCTTGTTTTCATCACACATCTACCTGCATCTTACAGTGGCAATTTATATCAGAACCACCACCATATTTCCAAAGGCTACACATTTTTACATCAAAGACTTGATTCTTGGCACAGACAACTATCCATTTAGAGGAATCATGTTACAAATGCAGAAATACTAGTTAGTTATGTTCAGAAAAAGTAGGTTAAAGATGGTAAAAGGTGCCAAAAGCTTGACAAACACCTTACTTTTCCAAGGCAAATCGCACCATTTTTGCCACTCAGATACTCTTTGAGAGGTTTTCTTTAGTTCATTTCCCTATGAAATAGGGAAATGGGAAAATCATTGACTGATTTTAATGTGAGATTCATGTAACACTTGTACACATGGAGTGTTTGAGATGGAAGAGTCCTCTTGAGATCACCCAGCTCAGGCAGGGTCAGCCAGAGTCAGTCATCCAGGATCACATCAAGACAGATCTCCCACATCTTCAAGGATGGAGAATCCTCCACCTTCCTTTGAAACCTGTGTTCATCACTCTTAAAGGAAAGTGTTTACTGATATTCAGAGGGAACCTCCTGTGTTTCAGTGTGTGTCCATTACCTCCGGTCCTGGACTCATCTTCTTGTCACCCTCATTTTGTGTTTTTACGTACACTGATGAGAGTTTCCTGAGCCTTCTATTCTTCAGGATGAATGTCCTTAACTTTCTCAGCCTTCCCTTATGGGAGAGAAGTAGCATAGAAGCCAATAACTATTAACTATAATTATGATTCTGTATTCACATAAAACAAGGCCTAGGAGCGATATTCAAGTCTATGAACTCAAGGGAACATACATATGTGTCTAAAATTAAATCTGGTCCATTTAGTTGTGGATATATGTTTATTCCAGAACATGGTGTTCCAGTCTATGATGTGCAAAAGAAAGAAAACTTATCCCCGTGATGGGATAGACCAACTTAAAAATCATGCCATCACTTTTCTATCTTCTTCCTTGGGAATCTTTAGTCTTTGGGTCTAACCCAGGTGAATGGGGTTCACAGATGTCTGAAAGCTGAATCATCTCTTCCTGAGCAGAAGAAAATGCCATGAGGAGAAGTGATGACTGAGCAAGCAAAGATAAGGGCCTGAGACAGGGGTGTTTCTCATACCTACATGCCAACAGGTAGAAAGTTACATGTAAAGGAGTTCAGGAACCTGTTGGGTTGGATGGAGAATGCCCATATATTTGGAGATGTCAGCAGACATGTCTGCAGAGGCAGGGTACATGGCCTTGCAGAGACAGCCTTTGAGGGCATGAATCTGTACAAACTAAGTGGTATCATGTCCAGACTCATTGGTTCTGCTGCAGAATGGGTTTAACTACCATTAGTGCCATCCCACCCTGGTGGGGGTCTTGCTTTTGGATGTAGTGCAAGTTTAATATGTTTTCTTGGGTGTGACTGACCAGGCTCCACTGTAAAATAGGTTCCAAGCAGCTACAGATGCATTGTAACCAAGTTCAGGGGATATTGAGTCAGGTGTGATCAGGAACTCAACTAACTTCTCCATCTGAGAGATGAAAGCTGAATCATATCCCTAAAACAGAAACCAAAGCCAATTCTTTGGAATGTTTATGAAAAAGACTATGAACAGAATTGTAGTACTAACAGTGCTCAGGAATTCATCTCAGGGTTTATCATGCCCATGCCCCTTTAGGAGCACAAATGCGTCTCAGTAAATTATAATAATTTACAGTACAGTAAATTATGAAGTATCCAGCAATGAAAGGTGCCATTGATCAATTTCCATTGATAAACATATAAATTCTAGTTTCTCAGATATTTAATCTGCCAATCACTCTTCTGATTACCTGGGTGATTGGGGTGTTTAACACTGCAACTGAAAGCAAGATAAAAATCACTATTGTACTGCATATAATTTCCTATTTAGAGTCTTATAAAATTAGCCATGCCAACTGTTAAAACAGCTCATCACTAAATTCACAGTAATAAACAATAGGCATGTAATTCTCTTCTCACTCTGTGCAAGCAGCTGGGGACAAAATCATGTTGTTTTCTCTTCTCTCCCCTTATAGATCTTTCTTTCTTTCTCTTTTGTCTTTTGCCTTTGTCCTTTTTATTCTGGGTATTTTTAGCATCAGCTTTGGAAAATCGAAGTTGAAAAAATAAGCCATGGACATTGTTCTGAAGGCAGTGAGATTTGTTGTCTTTCTTATTTCCTCCGATAATGAGGTCCAAACCACTTGCCTTGGTGCCAAGGAAACACCATCTCCAGCTCCCTCAAGCTTCACCCTTGAGGCTGACAAGCTCACAGTTTCTGAAAGAGCATGGTTGCTAAAGGATGTCAGCAAGGGAAAGGTCCTCTCAGGGAAATTCTGAGTTGTGTTCATCACTGGTCTTGAAGATTAATCATGGAACCTTGAGTTTGATCCAATATACTCATGATTTCATAATAAATTTATTAAATACATTGCTTCATTGATTTTGCACTTTCTTTCAGCTCTAATGTGAAAATATGGTTATAGAACTGAAAGAGAAGAAGAGGAAACCTTGTGACTGCCACTGAGTATGTTTGACTCTCATTGGAGCTTTATAATTTACTATCTGCCTTCTTTTCAATCCAGGCATCCCTTTTTCAAAGTTGTTAATTAAGAGGAAAAAGCTAAGTATGAATATTTTTTATTCTTTCTTTATATATTTTCCTGTTTCACATCTCAAGGAACTGACAGGCAAGTCTTTCCATAGGAACTGGATTTATGTAGTACTCTACTCCAGCTGCTTGTCCTGCTCCTCTGCTGAAATTACAAGAAGCAGGTATAAGCCAAACTTTCAGCAGCTGTGGCTTACAGCTCAGTATATCAACTTAGACTGAAGGTGCAGGTGGTTTAGACTTACACACCAGACTCCAGGAGGTGCCAGCTGAGGCACTGGACACAGATTCACTCTTGCTGCCAACCCACTGAGTCAGGCATCGGGAGGCACAATGAACTCACTGCATGCATACTCCAGACTCTACGCATTTAAAGTGTGAGAGTGGGTGAGTGTTAAAAGAAGGTCAGCTTTTACCTCAGATATGGCTGATGATTTCTACATCGATTGTCTTCTTTCACTATAATACAGGACATTTTGTGGACCAGCTACGTACAACTTCCTAGCCTCTAACAAAAGTTAACATTTTAGTTACTTAAAACATTGTTAACATCCATCTTAAAATACTGATAACTTGAATATTGGAAGCATTCTTATCTCACATGATCATCTTAAGTCCAGATTCTGAGTTCTCAGATGCTTCTGCCAAGCAGGCCAGGGTCTGACATTTATACCTGTGCACTTTGGTGAGCATCTCTAGCTTCAACCTCCTGTTTCATTTTCTCTGCTCCAATAAATGTGCATGATGTTTAGATGGTATTTGATAATACTGATTGATGGTCTTAGCTCTGTTTATGGCAACTCTCAGAAGACCAGTGGCCAAAGTGACTCACTGTTCAACCTCTGCTACAATTTTCTGATGCCTGCCTGACATGGAAATTAAAACTTGTTTTTCTAGAACTTTCTTGTAAAAGCAAACAAACAGTTCCTCTTGGAAAAATGTATTTCCACTTTATGTCTTCCTTATTTATTTTATCATTCTACTTACTGCACATTACTTTTTCCCAGTTGTTTGGGCCCACAATAGAGCTGCTGAGCTGCTTTTCCATGTGCTCACCTTCTACCTGAACTCCTAACAAATAATTCCAAAATAGTGGATAAAAATATTTTTAAATTCCTTCTATTTTTCCCTTTGAAAATGTGCTGCTTTCAGTGACAGCTTTAGGCTGCCCAGCTGATAGGTGGTAGCAAGAAACCATGAAAGAGATGGAAGAGACAGGATTGTGCAGTATCATTGAATTGCCCTATTCCCTGCCTGGCAAGAAGCAGGAAGATCTCCAAAACAATGCTGAAGCAGGAAACCTGTGGTATATAATGGGTTTTGCTGACTTGCTTGCTGGTACCAGTTTCTTCATGATTTCTTTAATTTGGCCTTTTCCTGTTCCTTTCTGTGGTGCTGTCGGCATTGCTGTTTCTTGCCCGTTTGTCAGCTTTGATGTTTTTAAGTTGTGCAAAGCTGATGCATCTACAGTGCCAAAAACACAGTAATAATAAATTCCATCTGATTATAATTCAATAAGAGCTTGTACCAGCTTGACTGTCCTTTACCTTAAGGCTACCTGACAATACCATAAGGCCAAATTCAGAAATAACATGCAGAGGAGCTTTAGTTCAAAAGCTTTGAGGCTGGGATGATTAATCTCTCTGGAATGTCAGGGCAGCCTCCTCTTCCACAGCCCAAGCTCAAGCAGAACAGGTGACCATGTTCTTACTCCACCCTTTCAAAAACATTACAGGGGTCTGAGAGGGGGAAGCAAAGGAGCATGTGGATGAGGAGAGGATGTTTGGTGCTAGGCTGGAAGGACACCAGAGCCTCTTCAAGGTACAACATTTTAACTTTACCCACCTGATAAAATCTAACATGAATGCACTTAGTGCCATATTACTCTTTTAAGACTTTTCTGCAATGGAGCACCACAATTTAAGGTTGGCATGCCCTAGTGAGAGTTTAAGCCAAAGAAGAGCCTAAGGAAGTTGCTCTGCTGAACACCCCAAACCCAGGGATTCAGAATCTAGGTGAATTCTGGAGCTGAACTGTGGATTATTTTGCCTTCCCAATAAGCATTCCAGGGGTTCATTTATATGGATAACTTCTGCATTCACTCAATCATTTTTCTGTTTGGTTGTTATTGCTGTTGTTGTTTCACAAAAAAGATAATTTTCTTATAACCTCTCCTACTTCCTAAGGTCAGTCAAAAAATTGCTTACACATAACCCCTGAACTTGAATTTATAGTATCTGTTCTCCAGTTACCCTGCTGTGGATTGACAGCCATGCTGCTTATGTCTAACACACCCACCGGAAACATGGACTCAGCAGAGCAATTAAAGGAAGGGCTCCCTGCCAATTTCATGCAGATCAATACAACAATGTAGGAAGCATTGATGGAAAATGGACAGATTATTATAATATTTTATGAGACTGAAAATGAGATTTAGTTTATAGAAAATAAAAAAGCATTTAATAGATTTTAGACCTCCACCATTGTTGGAGAGAAATATCGATAGTGGTGGAAACCTGGCAAGAGGAAGGTGACATCAGAGTCCTCAGGCAAATCTTTAATGGTACACACCTGCCACCAGCCCAAGTGTTTATTCAGGAATGGTCGGTAGTTCAGCAAGAGAAACAGGAAGAATGTCAGAACTGAAGTTCTGATGCTAGATATTTCATCCAGAGTTTGAGGAAAAGCCGGGACAGGGGACAGAGTGGGACTAAGAGGGCACCCAGTGAAGTTAAATGATTCAATCAAGAATACACGGAAGAGGAGGAGGGAAGAAAAAGGATGAGATACCTATGTTTTATTAGTGACACAACTTTGGAGTTCATAGTGAATTGCCTCCTCCCTGTGCCAAACCACAAGGGAATGGGCCCTTTTCCAGCATAGAAAGCCCAAGAAATAGCATTAGGTAAGAGAAGAACAAAATGGATGGGTTTGAATTAGATTACCTCCAGAGGTCCTATCCAACCCTAATTATTCTGTCATGCTGTGAAAATAAAGTGGAATAGTGACAATAAACGCACTGAACAACCAGCATAGTTGCTGACTCCTACTACCTTCCTCAAAACCTTTCAAAAGCTGTTGCTCTTGAAATGTAAGCTCAGGTACACCCTGGTTATCCAAAACCATATGGACAGCATCAGCATCATCCATCTAACCTCCCCAAATCACATGATGTTGCAAATGTAGGACAGGTTGGAGTGACTGAACTTATGTGGCACAAAAAATTACCACACAAAAAAATGGCTAGTAAAATCATCCCCACAAATCCCAAAAGAGGGGATGCGGAGGAGTCAGCTATTAAATTGAGCTTTGGAATCAAAGTATACATGAGAACTGTTTGGAAGGAAATTTAATTTTTTAAGTTGCTGTCTTGTAGCAATAATCAAAATGACAGCACTGCTGAGAGTTACTAATTTCCTGCAGACTATCTAATTTGTGATTCTGGTAGCAATACATTTCTAGAACTGCAGTGAAGCATTAGCTAGGAGTTATTTTCCCCTTTTGTCAAAGCAGAGAAGTAGGGATTTGCAGCCCTTTTTTCTGTTTCTAAACATGCATCTTCATTCAGAAACCAAAATTGAACCCCACTGCCCTATGCAATTACATTTCTACAACTCAAGATGGGTGTTTGTGCTTTTTCTTCCTCTGACTAATGGCATTCACATTTAAATGGTCACAACCAGACTTTGAAGTCATTAACACCTTATTAGGATGAATGGGGAAACTTCCCATCTTTTGTTTCTGTCTCTGACTGTGGAACCAACAAAACCACAGCATATTGATTTGCAGAATAAAGACTACCTTAGCAGTCATTGAAGGAAAAAGTATGGAGATTTAAATACAAGAATGTGCTTCACTATTTGATGAATAACTCTGGGTAATCAACTACCCTGAAATTTCAACACCTGAAGAGATATTGCCACCTTAGTAATGGGGTAATGACATTTAAACCACTAATGAGTCTAACGCAGTTTGCACTATGATACAAATAATTGTGATCATGAAGTTCCCATTTAACATTCTCTTAGAGAAAATAAATAAGTATGTGAAGCATCTAACTTCTTTGTAAGGAAAACATCTCCCCAGGTTTCAATATCTGCTGACTCAGGTATTTATTCTTATACATAAAACAATAATGTAATCCCTATTGTATTTCTCTTTTCAGAATGCAGCACCGATACAGAAAATCTAGTTAGAATTAAGTGGGTGGGTGGGTGGGGAGTGTTCGTCACAATGAGTAATTGTAAATAAAACCATATTGTGTCTACAGCAATTGTCCTAGCTCAGCTACATTAGTCTTACTCAGCAGAAATGTAATTTACATGGGCTTTTGGAAGAGTCTTTTTACACTAGGCTAATTCTGGGTTTTCTGCAGTAACAAAGAAGCTAAACTACATACCAGACCAAAAAAAGTCAAGACTCTTTGATCTGGTAAACTGTGGAAACTCTCCCACGATGACATTTAAACCAGATTGCACTAAAAAAGCAAATAAGAAACAAAATGGAAATAGCACATCACTCAAATTCTGGCTTCAAGCCATGTGTGGCTCACTAATTTCCTCATAGGAAAAAATGCTTCATCATTACTATAGAAGCAGAAAAACAATACTCATTAATTTCTACAACACCCTCTTTCCTTTTTTTGCCTCTAGAAAGTACTAGGCAGACATCCTACATCCCCTTGAGAAGCCACCAGATGGTTTATAGCAGATCATAGAGACCAATGATTTTTTTCAGTGCACTGCTCTAGGATTCAATCAGGTAGTGAAGAGGGAATGTTGATATAGGAAAGAACTGTTCAGATTGAGTTATGGCAACAGATTAACAAGGCATTTAATTAATCTGCTTAACATTACTGAGGGACAGTTAGACATTGTTATTGCTATTCTAGAGAGACACAAGGAGCAGGAGACAGGAAGGATTTGCCCAGGGCACCCAGCAAGTCAGTGGTGAAATGGTAATAAGGATTTGGAAACTCCTATAGCCCTGCTGCCTAGACCAAACAGCCTAATGAACAACAGTCCACTCTGGTTCGCATTTATAAGGTTGCTCCTTGCTCCAGATCCCTTGTTTTAAGGTTTTCTCTCTGCCGCAGTAGGGCAAAAAGAAAAATTAGTTTTCTCATTGAGCATTTAAAATGCAGTGGACAAGCTGGTTGAAAGAAGTCTTAATTTTACTTCCAATGAGAAGAACTTGACCTATTCCACTGTGCCAAAAGTGCTAATTTCCTCAGGGGTGATCAGGTAACCTTGCTAAGGCAAAATATCTGACCTTCAGACTGGTTGCTCATCGACTTGGGAATTGGAAATTGGATTATTTTTACTAAACCAGGAAGATTCTTCTCCTTAAGTACCTCCACAATATTTTTTTCCAAAACAATAAATAAATCTTCATTACTGACTGTTACTTTAAAACAATCATCATGAAAACAATTCTGGTAATTTTCTGACACTGTTGGTTAGAGAGAGCAATCTGCTTAAATTTAGCTAGTTTCAAGTTTGCTGCTCTGGGACTTAGTGTGTTCTAGGTGGAATTAGCTTTCCACCTAGAATTTTAAAGATTTTTTAAAATTATTTATGTTTGTTGGGTTTTTTTCATTGCTATCAGACCCCCATCACTCCGGAAGTATTTTTCAGAAGTGCAAGATTTAGACATGATTACTTACCCTTCACATTAGATTTAAGTAAAGACAATGTTAATTCAAAAACTCCTATTTCCCAACTGTTTAAAACTTCTTACCCCCCATGATACATGAAGAGAATGGATATTTCACAGCAATTCTATATAAAACACAAAAAAAGCTACAAGCTATGTGAAGTATGGCTACACTGGGGCTAGAGTTTTGACATTATTTGAATAAAGAAATCTGGAGCATTTAGTCTTGATTATAAAACCCTGAGGAATGCCCTGGGTGTTTCACCACATGCTAGGAAACATGATGGTAGAAAACTGGCAGAAGTTATCTCTTCCCACCCAGTTTAACTGATTCAGACAGGGCAATTTTGTTGGAAGAGCCTACTGGCAATCAATATGTCTCAGCTTGCTCTTATGTGTCTTGCTGAGAAGAGAGAGAGAGCTGTTGGAAAAGAATCAAGACATGAAACTTTTTCTACTCTAGTTTAAAGCTTATGAAAGCAAAGGATCTCCAAGGCACTAATCCTTTCACCTTGGTAAACATGTAATGAATCTAAATAGAAAAAATCCAGAATGGCTCCACCCTATTCCTTCTCTTTCTGCAACAGCATTGAATCCTACAAGCTGCAAACTGGTATCTGCCTTGCCAGTCCACTGCAGCCATCCATAAAGCTCAAATCTGCAAATAAATGAATAAATAAATAAATAAATAAATAAATAAATAAATAAATAAATAAGAAAGATGAAAAAACTACTTTCAAGACAACAAAGGAAAAGGAAGAATATGCATTATCAGACACATCACCAGCACTTTGCCCTACATGAACAAGTTTTACAAATATTAATCTTTTCTGGTGGCTAGAGCTAGATGACAGGCACCCATTCTCCTGATCTGCCTGTCTTTCTTGGCACTAATTCTGCAAGTAAGTAGAAGAGCATGGCTTTGAATAACAAACAACTTGAGATGTTACTTGTTCCTAAGTAATTATTTAGCAGAGTTTTCTTATTGGCCAAATATTTTTGTACATGATATAAACAAACCTGAGCCCTGGAGGCAATAAACACAATCAGGATTTTTACATGAGGTATTTGTTTATTTACTTAATAATATTAATGGATTATCAGTAATTTAATCTGGCAGCTCAGATAACACTATACTCCTCTGGAAACAGCATCAGGTCAAAGCAAAAAACTTTTTCTTTTACCCTTAAGGAACAAACAGTGCCTAAAAAAAACATTTTGTGTATAGCCTCTTAAGGTTATAGTGAAACAAAAGAGTAGTGAAATTTACAAAAGCTCTAGTCAAGTATATTATACTTGGATTTTAATCAATAACACTGCATGTTTCTTTGCTGAGGTGTAGGTTAGCAAACCATTCCTGTCTGTCTTAGAAACAATTTTCTAAAACCTGGCAGTCCACTCTGCCCTTTTCTACATCCATTGAATTTCTTAGGAAAGATAGCTAGATATCAGTTTTTTGCTGGCTAAATGATACACACCATGACCTGAAACTCTGGCTTTAATCACCATGGGCTGACTGTGACAACAGGCAATCAAATCACGCAATCATAGGATGGTTTGGGTTGAAAGGTACCTGAAAAATCAGCTAATTCCAGCTCCCTGTTATGGACAGGGACACCTTTGACTAGAGCAAGTTGCCCCAAGCTCCAAGCAACATCACTTCCAGGAGTGGAGCATCCAGTTCTCCAGGAAGCTTGTGCTAGTGCCTCACCACCCTGACAGCTGAAGATCAGTCCCAAAAGTTCAGCACCACAAGAATAGAAAATGGAGACTACTGGATTAAATTGAGAGTAACTTGAAAGAAGTCATTGTCCAGTACTTTACATGATAGCTGATCTCACATTTTTCTTTTTCATATTGGTTTATGGTAGAACACTGATTGTCACAGTTCAAGATAAATTTCTCCATGCTTTAGCATTTTCCTTTAAAAAATGCATATCTCTGAGGGACAGAGAGGTGTTCCAGACCTGCTAACCTATATCTATCTGATTCATACGAAGACAGAAAGATAATTATATTGATGCAGCAGGCCAAATTCAGCAAAATCCATCTAATGGTAAGAGGCACTGCTCTGCACCAGACACATTCCAGTGAATAGATTTCTTTCTAATGCTCTGCCAACAGGGAGCCTGAAGAGGAGCAGTAGGAGCAAGCCTCTGTTTTCTGTCATGAGGCTGTGGGGAAGAGCATTTTTAGATGCTCTTTCATGCTTCCCTTGCACCAGTCAATCCAATATAAGGATTTCATTATCCCACTGCAATGGGTCTGTGGCATATAATATAAATAAAGAAAAAATAAATGGTTCAATTGCTAATATAAGCAAGAGTTATTGGCTAGGCAATGTCTTCAGTCCCTATGTATCTCATCTAGGCTATAGTCAGATCTGCCTGCCTCATTTGCTCTCTCAGTGGTGTTTCCATGACTAGCTTACTCTGGAATTTGTCCAAAAGCAAAGCCTGTTTCTTGAGAAATATGTGGTAATTTTTCTCCTCAGACATTTAATGAGTTAAAATTAGCTGGTGCAGAAAGTCAGTAGAAAGTTCTGTCTCATCTGAACTCCATAAGCTGGGGTAGAGCCTGAGATCAGGAATGAGATTCTCCATTCATTTGCATTGCATATTTGAGTAGCTAGCACAGGTCAGCACACAGCAGGGAAAACTATTGGAAGACCAGCCATGTGATTGCAGGAGACAGTCACCAGTACTCTCCCCAGAAGTAGTACTTCAGGAGCCTCAGTGAACAAGACCTGCAGAACAATCTCAGCCTCCCTAACCAGCCTGGAATTTCTTCTTCTATAAGCCTTAATGCAGCACAGTCATGCCAACATTATTGCTCCTCCACCTACATTAAAAAAAGGATCTAGGCAAAGTCTGTTCTGTGGGCAAAATGATAAAACAAGCAACTGGTAGTTTTTTACAACTAGTCACTCTATTTCAATGTGCACTTGAAAATATTTTCCTTGCTGTACAAGGGCATGAAACCACAACAAAGGTGTTCAGTATTTGCTTGTAAAGCATGTGTACACACAAAGAGCCTGAGAATCCCTCCATGTTGTCTGAAATCCTGGAATTGTGCTTAATGCAATCTGCATGCTGAAATACCAAAGCATGCTTGGACTAGCTGAGAGAGGCATTTAGGAGTTTCCTCACTTCATTGCTTCATCAAGCACTTTAAAGGAATTTGGGGCTTTTTTTATTTGTTTTTTTCTTCCTTGCAGAATGAAAGTGTGCAACGCTCTCACTAAAAAAATGTTGACTAATTCCAGAAGCCATTCACAAATGTCAGCCAATCATCTGGTTTTGATGGGGGGTGCGGGGAGCAGGGGGAGAAAGGCAAAGAATCAGTTTTGAAACATGTAGAAAATGTGTCTACAACTCTTTGATAGGATAATATTCTATTACATTGCTACTATGATAATACCATTATGAAAATAAGCATGAGGGACTCCACCCATGATCTTACTTCAGGGTACAGCACTAACACATAATTCCATAATTCCTTCAAGTGTAACAGTGACTACTTGTAATGGTGAACCAAAAGGTTCTATTTTTCTCATTGTGTTTGGAAGAAGAAAAAGGGAAAAAATGTTTTTTCTAGGAACTGCATGAAAGTGAATGTTTATTTTATGCTGATGATTTAATTATTTAGACACATCCACGTTTATTCAAATTTTCATCTATCATATCACAATAACCTTGGAACTTTCATACAAAATACAGAAGTGTGGTCCATCTATGCCAGTATTCTGTCCCAGTGGCTAGCATCAGAAGCTTCTGAGGCAGGCATCTGTTAGAATACCTCTGCCCATGACACAATACCTACTTCGCCCTCTCCCTCCAGTTAAGGCTGTATTCTACCCTAATACCCAAAGACAAACACTGAAGCATAAGATTTTTCGTTAATATAAAAGTTCCCAGGTTTTGAATTGTGGTTTATGTCCATATCAATTCAGTTATTTAATCCCAAATTGTCACTGATTTTTAGGTGCCAACAATAACCCATTTTAATGAGAGCTGACTGCAAGATAGGGGAAGTATTTATTTTTCTGTGTTGAATTTGCCATCTTTGGGGGACATTGAGTGGTGTCTCAGTTTGTAATTTTTTCTGGCCCTTTCAGACTTGGCTATTTCCCCAACCATTTTTCCCAAATATTTGCAAGCCTGAACTAAATGACAGGTTTAGCTGCATGGTTAATGCTCAGGAGACTAGTGAGCTGCAAGAGCGAAAAACAGGAGTAACTTGTTACTTACTGCATCAGAAGTAGTTGAAAGACATTACATCTAAGATGACACTAAATAGTAAAGGATGAAACATGCAAAAGTTTCAAAAGTGCCCGAAAAACAAGTTGTTTAGGAAGCATATTGCCAGGAAAGGGGAGGTAACCCTGCTTAAGCATGGACTCTTTCCTGCTTTGCTTGTGTTGACAGAGGAGGTAGGAATGAGAGGAAATGGAAGTGTTGTCTGTCAGAGACAGCTCAGTTGAGTGAGCATGCAGGGTGCCATCAATTACTGGAAGGAAAAAATCAGAAGAGACAAAGCCAGATGGTTTGACCCTAGGACCATATGCTCTTCTAGCAGACACTGACCCTTACACATTGTACCTTTTCTGCACTCCATTTTGCCCATTTCACAGCAATGCTAGATTAAATTCTGCTCATCAGTGTTCCCATTTCAAGTCTTCATATGGTAATTGAAGAGACAGATGACACAGGCTGATCTAAATGTAGTAATATGAATTATTTTTTCCCCCCACAGAAATCATAGACTGTAAAGGGGTTGGAATGGACTTCAAATATCTAGTCTCAAACCCCCCTGCTATGGCAGGGATACCTCCACTAGACCAGGTTGCTCAAGGCTTTATCCAACCTGCCTTTGAACACTGCCAGGGATGGGCCATCCCCAGCCTCTCTGGGCAACTTGCTCCTGTCTCGCCACCCTCAAGGTAAAATATTTCTTCCTAATGGCTAGTATATTTTTCCCCTCTTTCAGTTTGTACCCATTACTCCTTGTCCTATCCCTACAGTTCCCAGTGAAGGGTCCCTTTCCTTGTTTCCTCCTTTTCCTCTCCCTGTTTCCTGGTTTCTCTCTCCCAGTTTCTCTGCAGGCCCCCTTTCAGACACTATGAGGAAGGAAGATACTGTGACGTCTCCACGCAAACTTCTCTTATAAAAACTCTTTCAAATATTAGAAATGTGATTTATCTAAAAAGAATGGTTACAATGGTTAGCCTAAAAGATAAATTATTTTTCTAATTTGCATTGAAAGCAGCATATATTGAATAAAATCAGTATATTCAATATATTACCCTTCCGCCAGTAGTTCCTACAATTTGAGCCATTTTTCAACCATGTTTCTGAATTACTGGGAAGACAGTAGAGAATCATCCATTTCCTTATGTTTTTCCAGTAGCCACGCCAAAATCAGAAGTCACTTAAAACTACAAAACATGTTGCAACTAGTTGAAACATTTTGAAATGCAACTTTAATTATCAGGTAAGAGATTGAAGTAAGGAGCTTGTGTCAAAAAGAACCTTCCATTCAAGTGCAACTGATGATGTGATGAAGGACAGCTGACAAATCACCTCTTGGGAACAATTTCTCTTATACTGAAGCTGGTTAGGGTATAGGAGAGCATTTGGAGAATCTGCTGCTTTCTCAGTCCAGTCTTATTTATATAGACACAAAACTAAGTTCACTCTGTCATTTTGAAGCCCAAAGAAGTGCAGATCAGGCTCTTAAGGTAGGGACTTTGGCACTCTGGTACATAATTTCTGGGAGTACCAGGAATGGTTTGGCGCTTTATTACCCCACACAGATAGGTGCTACTGCCTTTTGTAGGAAAGGAGAAAACAAAGCAGTCAGGAAGACAGACTATTAAAGAGCATTTTTCCATAAAATCCCTGAAAGAAAACAATGTACCCAAACCTGACTTCAGCAGAAAGCTCACATCACAATAAAACTGTATTAAACTGTGTCCTAGCCAAGATCCAGAAGGGTTTCCCCCATGCTCTAATGAAAGACAGCTCAAGTTCTGAATTTACTGTGACAGCGAAGCAGAGCTCCCAGCACAGCCCTTAGTGCAAGCTGCCCATGCCAGGGTTTTTCAGGGGCTGGTGCAGACCCCTCACCCAGCAGCTGCACTCCCCAGCTGTGGGTGCAGGTCAGCCCAGCCCTCCCACTGCTCCACCAGGCTGCAAAAACCCATGCTCAGTGTAAAAGCTGGGGTACAAGTATCGCTGGATAGGGCAAGTGTCCCTCACAGGCAATTCCTGACACTGCGAGGGAGGGATGTGTCCCTTCTGGACATACATCCTTCCTGAGGCAGCATCCCTTTGGTCCTGCACAGAGGAGACCCCTCACAGGCCTCTCTCTCAGTGAGCCTACCCAATCTCTGCTCATCTTCTTACCAGGAGTAATAGGAGAAACCTTTCTTATGATGACATATTTCATATTCTACGCAAATAGGTGTTGTTTTTTTTAAATAAGTGGTTGTTACTCTTATTTCCATCATCATGTTATCAATAAGGCAATTAGCTGGGCAGACATATTCACAATATTGAGGTTTCTGATACTGTATGCAGAGGTGAGGTGACATTTTCAAATGCACATGGGAATTAATTTCCCCTTGACACTACAAGGGTGTAAGCAGCAGAGAATCTTACTGTATATCTGCATTTTTAGCTGCTAAGTACTTTTAAATTCTGTATCTTAATGACCAAGACTAAAATCCCAGATCTGTTTCAATCTGTGACAGATTCCCATTGATTTCCACTGTCCCAGTATATAATCTTAAATCAATATTCAAGCATCTAAATGGTCTATTTTAATAAGTATTTAAATCCATAGCAGCTCTCATATTTAGGTAAATATGGATCCTAATGCAAACTTTTTAATTTAACAGTAGACTCATATTTTAAGAAATCTTGCTTGCAACAACACATGTGACAATTTTAATTATTTTAGTCATTTTAAAATGCAGAATACCTAAATATATGTTTTGAACATTAAAGTAGGATAAAAATGTTGTGCATTATACTCCTGAACATGCATTTTTCTTTTTTTTTTTTTTTTCAGGTAACACATGATGCAGATTAGAATGTTCTACAGCAAGATTGCATCTGCGGAATCTTATAAAGGTTCATTTTAGGGAGTTGCAAATTTTTACGGCGTTCTTGTAGGGTGTAAAGGTAAGAAAAATAATAGGACAAGTATATGAAACATCAATGGAACTGCATGAGTGCTACCTGACGGATTTGGAAACATTTTTGCAATCTTGTACATAAATCTGGGGCAGCACAGAGTTAGCTGGTTTTGTAACCAACATCATTTTTGTACTAAGACAGAACTTAATTTTTTTTTTATTAAAATATTAAAAAGCAGGAAAAAAGAAAAATGGAACACTTGAAACCATCAAGCTACTCTCGTAAATAGATATTGTCATTTTTTAAATGACTGTGAGGTTTTAATAATTGATTTAAAAATTTATAAATTTTAAAATTTTAAAATTGCTCTTGGTCTGTCACTTTTGTTTCAGTTTCTTCTGTCCAGATCAATTTTTACAACTGATATAGTTCCTGAGTTATAAAGCTCATAAAAAGACCGGTCTCAGATCCTAAACTATGATCAGGTTCACCACAAAGAAAAGTATAGAAGCCCCTAGGACTACTGCATTTTCCTTTGTTTGCTTACAGTCCTATACAAAATAAAACCCGAAAACTCACATTGAAGATAAATTCATTACTGTTGCTTTCCTCCTGCAGAGCATTAATAGGTTTTAGAAATTAAATTCTTTTATTAGTTTGATTAAGTCAAAGGAAAATCCAAAGTTTCCATGAATAATTCAAATTAACACCATATCTTCAAAGGTCATATGTAAAACATTATTATACATCAAAAGTTCCTCACAGTCTAACATACATTTAATTTTCAATAATGTTGATTTATTGTTTTATAAAGCAAAATAATAAATATAATAAATTACCCTTATATTTTCTGATCTCAGTCACTATAAAATAACTGCTGTAGTTTTACATTTTCAGTGTGAAATATTAAATACATAAATCAAAACAAGATTATTTTTCATCTGGAGCTAGCTGGAAACTGGTTTCTGAAACTGACAAATTCATTTTAGACAAATGAATGCTTTAGGAAAAAGATCTTTACTGAGTCCATAGCAGGTCTAAAAGAAACAAGAATTCTGTGTTCTATTATCCTACTTTAGGCTTCCCTGTGACAGGTGCTGCATCTTGCAAAAGCAGTGGCTGGAAGCAGCTCGCAGTTTCTCAGAAGTTCCAAGTTTCTCCTCTTCTCCTTACCAGTATTCTCACTGCCTCTGCCTGCTCATTCTCTTCATGGTGCACAGCAGCATTGCTGCTAGGCTGACATACTTCTTAGCTGAAAATTCTATGAGGAGATGTTTGTATAAATATGTAGATATGTAACCATTCCTAAAAATAATTGTTCACCAAGCAGGACATTAGGAAAGCAAGAACTATTCTGATATGTAAAAGCAGATTCAGCTGGTTTTGCACTGGTTTTGTCTCAATAGAAGATTCATTGAGAGCTAGAAATATTGTTTTGCATCCTTGATTAAAAAGAGTAAATCTAATTCTAAAGAATCATCACAACATTTAAATACCATTTAGCTCTTACTGCACTTAAGCATTCAACCACAACAATCTTTCAAAAAGAGTGATGGTACTAGAATACTAAAGAATTTCAGGGTCCATGAGTGAATGGAAGGAAAGAAAAGCAGACTGTACCTGAGGCTAAACATTAGACTGTTCCAGAAAACAGGACCATACCAAACAAGCTTGGCCCAGGGCCTTGCTGAAACCTGGGACAGATCACATTTTGGCAGATTTTTTTGTATGGAATTCGGCTTGTGGTGTACAAACTTTTTTTTTTTAATTTGCAATTTTAAGACAGTTTTAGGTTTATCAACAATACACTGAAAGTACACCTCAGCAACATAGTATGGAAGAAACCAATCAAACAACACCTTTTGTATGTATTTGCTTACCTTTCCTTCTGAAGAGATAACACGGGATCTTCCTTGGTCAATACATTTGAGAAGTACTTGCATGAACACAAAAAATAAAACCTGATAAAAGAACATGCCTAGCATGGGCCAGTCAAAATCTTTTACCTTGGACTGGCTTTTTGTTGGTTTTCTTTGGTGTGTTTTTTGCATTCTTTATTTCAGCCTAATTTCTTTAATTTTAAAAGTCAAAGAAAAAAATCTCAAGCTCATCTAAGCTATTGTGGAGATGCATATCACATCCACCCTGAGGGGGTATTCCACAGCTGAATGTTTCCATAAGCTGGTTGGTAGCATTCTGAGTTACTTACACAGACAGGAAGTCTTTCAAGCACCTTTTCCAATTTTCCTTTACCACTAGTGAGATAACATTAAAAAAGTATTTATGAACAAAGACGAAAACAAAATTTTGCTGTTGAGTTTGCTACTTGGGGAAGAGCTACTATTGGAATTAGTGTAAATGTTTATTCAGTAACATTATTTTTGTTATTGCAGTTTACTTCCTTAGCCCTTATTTTGTAGGTGTCTTTCAATAGCTCTACTGCTAGGTGCATTTAAATTCTCAGCTTTTCATTTCTCTTCACAATTGAAAACAGATCTTACAGGAAATTAACTTATATTTGCAGTATTTTAGTATTGCGAGAGCAGGTTATTCTTTCTCCTTTTGTGTCATTGGGAGACAGAGGCAACTGGATATCACAAATTAATTAAACTCAGACAGCCAGGAACTTCATTTATGGTACCTGTAATTCTCTGAATTGATGCAGAGCCAAATCTCAAGATCTTAATGTGACTCTCATTAAGACAAAAATCCACTCAGGTAACTAGGAATTTTATTTGCTCAAGACCTATGGAAGGGTTTCAACTTGGCATGCTGTGGTTTCAGCTCATCAGACCGAAAAGGCAATGAATCTTGATACCATCCACTTATTTGCAGACTAGTTTGATCTGACAAGAGAGATGGTGTGAAATCTAGACTAAAACAAAAGGGCAATGCCCAACATATACTGGCTGAGAATTTCCTT